>NC_134787.1:57729808-57767308 GCF_046742065.1 Oratosquilla oratoria
TTGGACTCGTGATCGACAGCTATTTCCATCCCGGAAGAGAGCTCAGAGCTCATATATGACCTTACACACACACACACACACACACACACACACACACACACACACACACACACACACACACACACACATACACACACACACACACACACGAACAAACACACACACACACGAACACACACACACAGACACGCACACACACCCAACTCCCCGCCCACGAGAATTTGAATAATGACTCATGTATGCATGTGTAACTATAAACTTCCAAAACATACGGGTATATTACATATATAATGTCGCCTCTCACGTCGAAAGTTTTTTTTAGGTAAACTCTTCCCACCCCTGTTGTCACCAAGGTGGAAGCGCTGGTTATCTCTACCATAGAGAAGAGCCTCCTCTCTTTTTCTGCATTAATTTGCGAATGGTGTTCCATTCTTGTCGGAGATTTAATAGAAAAAAAATATGAAAACGTTTTAGTTCGAGAAGGTGTCTGATCTCACGACGTTGAGATCTGAAATAGGTCATGTAAACTATGAAATAAACATAATGAAACAAATTACATCCATTTGCAAAATCCATCTGAGAGAAATCCTTCGGTGCTTGAGGAAAGGCGCGATTTACAACAATAAACGAGTAACAAGTAACCAGACATATGTGCACATAGCTTGCACTGTCAGACACTATCTCCCTCCTCCACGCTCTTAGATCTGTCTACAGACAATAAACCTTAGCGCCATTACTGATCCCAGCCCTTTGGAGAACGACGGGTGAGCTGGGTCGTCAACGAGACTAATTGATGTCGTCACAACGACACAGTCGTTCTTAACTCGAGTTATTACGTAAAATATTTCCTTTGGATAAAGAGAAGAAAGTCGATGATTCCTCCATTGATTGTCATCTTGTCCCATGCTTATCGTGTATAAAGAACAAACAAGTACTGATGCTTTTACTTATAAGTACTACAATGGTTCGTGTCCTCTTGTGGGCGTCGTAGATTTTCATGTCGTAGATTTACGACCACAAGTCTTTTACGATCTCGTTAGTCTCATTCGTATCGTAAGGTGCCAGTCACTGTAGTACTTACAAGTGAAGGCAATTGTACGTATGTTAGAAATATTTATTTTTCCATTATAAAACTAGCGGGTCACATGGAAGATCCTTGTGTAGGTCAGACTACACATCACACTAATATACTCTCTCTCTCTCTCTCTCTCTCTCTCTCTCTCTGTGATTCACCATGATTCGCCATGGTCTTGGATCACGTGTTGGACTCGTGATCGACAGCTATTTCCCTCCCGGAAGAGAACTCAGAGCTCATATATGACCGATCTATGGGTAATACTGTGACCCTACACGCACACACACACCCAACTCCCCGCCCACGCAGCGATACTAAAATGATTTCAGCCCTGGGCGGGATTCGAACCAGGACCTCCATAGCGGCGGCCGGGAAATCTAACCACTGCGCCACAAGTGTGTGTGTGTGTACGTGTGTGTTTGTGTGTATGTGTACACACACGCAGCTTCGGTCAGTGAACAGAGTAACTGAAAACGACAGACGCAACAGGACTCCAATTGTATTGACTCTCGACCCACTTTAGTCTGAATTTACTCTTCTTCTTCTTCCTCTTCCTCTTCTTTTTTCTTATTCTTATTCGTTTCTTCTTCTTCTTCTTTCTTATTCTTATTCTTTTCTTCTTCTTCTTCCTTTTTTCTTCTTTTTCTTATTCTTTTTTCTTCTTTCTTTTTTCTTTTTTCATATTCTTTTTTCTTCTTTTCTTTTTTCATATTCTTTTTTCTTCTTTTTTCTTCTTTTTTCTTCTTCCTCCTTTTCCTCCTCCCCTCCTCCTCCTTTGCTCTTATTTTCTCTTCTCCTTTGTCCCTCTTCCATCCTTCAATATCCCTGTCTCCCTCTTCTTCGTTCTTCCTCCTCATTCCCCCTCTTTTCCTTTCCCCCTCCTCTCTCGCTCTCTTTCTTCCTCTTCTCTCTCCCTTTCCTACTCCTTACCTTTTCCATTTTTCTCTCTCCTCCCTTTTCTCTTTTTTCTCTCTGTTCTATCTCTCTCCTTCTCTTCTATTCTTTCTCTCTCTCTTTCCATCTCTCTTCTCTTTCTCTACCTCTCTTCTATCTCTTTCTTTCCCTCTCTTCTGTCTCTCTTTCTCTCCCTTTTTTGTTTTCTCTCTCTCCCTTTTTTGTTTTCTCTCTCTCCCTCTCTCTATTTCTCTCTCCCTCTCTCTCTCTCTCTCTCTCTCTCTCTCTCTCTCTCTCTCTGTTCTATCTCTCTCCTTTCTTCTCTTTCCCTCTTTCTCTTCTATTCTTTCTCTCTCTCTTTCCATCTCTCTTCTCTTTCTCTACCTCTCTTCTATCTCTTTCTTTCCCTCTCTTCTGTCTCTCTTTCTCTCCCTTTTTTGTTTTCTCTCTCTCCCTTTTTTGTTTTCTCTCTCTCTCTCTCTCTCTCTCTCTCTCTCTCTCTCTCTCTCTCTCTCTCTCTGTCTCTGTCTCTCTCCCCCACCTCCCCTTACCTTGTTCTCGTCCCCTTTAATGGTCCTGTTGCCTCTCGCTCATCTTCCTTAATGGCTCCTTTTCATTTTCCGTAATTATGAGCCTTTCGAAATGTTTTCTCCACTTTGCCTTAGCCCTCTCGATGCGGAAGGAGTTTCCCCCCAAACTGAATTAAATTGTCTGCCAGCAAAGAGAAAGCTTAAGTTTTAAAATGCATTGAAAATATTTGACATCTTATTCATCTCATAAGATGCTTCTTTCAACGGCTCTAGGTAGACTTGGTCCTCCATTGTCTTGTATTTTTGGTTCTCTCTCTCTCTCTCTCTCTCTCTCTCTCTCTCTCTCTCTCTCTCTCTCTCTCTCTCTCTGTGTGTGTGTGTGTGTGTGTGTGTGTGTGTGTGTGTCTTTCTGTCTCTGTCTCTCCCTCCCCCCTCTCTCCCTATTCCTCCCCCTCTCTCCCTCTCCCTATCCCTTCCCCCCTCTCTCTCTTTCTCCCTCTCTTTCTCCCTCTCTCTCTCTCTCTCTCTCTCTCTCTCTCTCTCTCTCTCTCATTCTCTCTCCACTCTTTTGTCTCCATACCTCTATTCCATTTCTCCCTCTCTCTCCCCTTTCTCTCTCTCTCTCCCCTTTCTCTCTCTCTCCCCTTTCTCTCTCTCCCCTTTCTCTCTCTCTCTCTCTCTCCCCTTTCTCCCTCTCTCCCCTTTCTCTCTCTCTCTCTCCCCTTTCTCCCTCTCTCTCCCCTTTCTCCCTCTTTCTCCCCTTTCTCCCTCTTTCTCCCCTTCTCTACCCTTACCTCCCCACTGTCTTCCCTTTTTCTTCCCCTCACTCTTGCCCCTATTCTTAGGAAACGTGAGGCGACACTGGAATGAGACCGGTTTATTTTACACTGACCTTTTGAGAGCCAGCAATGTTTTCCCACACAAAATCATAAAATATTAAGCTTATCCCTAGATCGGCTTTATCTTTGGCAATAGAAAGGAGAGACAATTTTACTTGACTGTGGAATCCGTTTTTGGTATTATAATAATACTAAGACAGCTAAACGGAAGAGAAAATATAAATAACAAAAATTTTGACACGGATAAATTGAAGTTAACCGAATCTAAGAAAGAATGTCAGACAGATTAGTAATAGTATTTAATCTTCTAATAATAATTGAAGAAGATGAAGAAGATAGAGACGAGTGGAATATAAATATAAATATATAGTATGCAATATTATTAAAAAATCGAAGAATTGGTAGGCTGTATGTCTGAAAGGATAGGCTGGAAGGTGTCTGTCATTTATTTATTACTATTTATATTATTATAATTTTTATATTTTATTTATCTTATTTTATTTTATTTTATTTGTTATCATTATTATATTTTTTCGCATCCGACCTAGTTATGGACCAAAAGGTCTCATGTCGGCATGCTCTGCCTTTGTAATCCTTTGATGCATAATAGACATAATCTAGGGCTAAGGGAAGACGTGAAGGATAGAGGAGCAGTTGTAATGGGAATAGAAGTATTACACCTAGAAACTGGATGAAAAAAGTTAAAGTGGATGGCAAACATGGGTTTAATTTGGTGTAGTTTGCTTTGGTTTAGACGTGTTTCGTGTTTTAATGACAATATGGCGGCTGTAAAATGTGACCCATTGTGGTCGTAAACAATATCTTAAACTGTCGAGAATACCTCGTTATCATTATATTGGTAATAAGATAAGATAAAAGAAAATTAAATTAAATCAAAAGAAAAGAAAAAACAAAAAACAAAAATAGGATATAAGATAAAAATAGATGAACTAAAAATAATGTATTATAAAATAAAGTAGAATAAAATCAAATGTACGAGGCCCTTTAAAGAAGGCAGTTTCAATCTTTGGCGTAGAAAATAGATACCAAGTTTGAAAATTGCCTATTTTCTCATTCTTATGCTCTGCTGTTCCTTGCCGGCATCTACTAATCACTACTGATTTTCGGTGTGTCACAACTTTTGAAATATCGTGTTTAAAAGCACGTCTTCATAAGTATGTCCTCATTTCAAGTTGGTTTGGAGGAAGAATTCTCTATGATAGAAACGCCTCTGTGTTCTCCGGTTACTTCCAATAACGATGTCCCGTTTTCTAACACTTGAATTGGTTCTCGCCTTTCGACGTGCGGAGACTCCGGGGTGGGGGCTCTTTTTTTTTTTTTTTTTTTTCTTCGAAATTCGGGAGTGAAGAATCACTCCCACGGGCTTTGTTTGAGCCCGTGCGGTGGTGTTTATGTAAGGCACACCTTGTGGAGAGGAGGTGGAATAGTATAGCTAGTGAGAGGGTGAAGTCGCATCTTCTTTGTCCACTGCCTGGCAGTCAGTTTTTGCTCTCACTCCCTCAACACCTGCACCTGCTCCTACACCTACACCCACACCTACACCTCACCTAAACTGACATCTTTACCCGCACCATCAGGACCCACATCTCTCTCCATACCAAGAACTACAATCACACTCACGCCCAGTGACGCACGTACGCGCGCACACACACACACACACACACACACACACACACACGCACACACACGCACACACACGCACACAGAATATACACGATATGTACGCATATTGCTGAATCACGAAGTTTTTTGTTCTGAAATTAGATATAATTATCATGGATGAATAGTCATTTTCATGTCAACTGCTTTCATGTTTTGTTAATGGTTCACTGATATCCATTTGATCTTTATTAAGTGTATTTTTTTTTTTTTTTCGGAAATAATCTTATGATCCTTAAGCTGAAAAACACACTTTATGAACTCTCTTGAAATAGTGCGTAAAATATGTACATTTTCGGGTAGTTATGTGTTTGACATTCTTAAACATATCTTGTTCGTTTTGTCTGTATCTCACCGAAATATCTGATTTCAGTAATGACATGTCTATGTTGACTGTAAAGAACTTGTAAGAAAGAGACCGAACACGTTGGTCCTCGCGAAAACAACGAGGAGAACATGTCGAACATGTCCTCGACCTCTTCCTTGGACCAAGCCCTCGTGTTTCCTCTCAAGACTTCCCTGGCCACCCTCAACTCCCTCGACTTGGGGAGGTCACAAGCAGACTCCGTGGATGCTATGGCCTTCGTGAACGCCAAGGGACTCAGACGGAAAAAGAGTTTAAGCCTCACCGACATATCGAACTTAGATAGCTACAATTTGCTCGGACATTCTCGAAGAACGAGGGGTCTTGTTCCCGAGAACGATTTAGGGAGGCAGGTGTCCCGTGGCGTGGTCAAGTCCACCAGGTCGCAGACCTTTCTGGGCGTAGAAGGTCCTGGGGGCAGACGGAGCAGAAGTCACCAGATCCTCACTACATCGACTTTGAGTATTGGTGATATGATGAATTCTGGAGAGTACCGTGCGAGCGGATGGCCTCTGCGTCATCTCAGGTCACCCATCACGCTGTCCATGGTCAGGTCGGCCGAGGACGTCCGGAAACTCAGAAAGGAGGGCCAAGTCCAGACCAAAGCTCGGCAGCATTGGCAGCGTTTGGCCATGTTCGTGAGTCTTGACCGCGGTCTTAACCTTAACCGTATAGACTCGAGGGCCAAGGACCTGCGGGCTCGTCAGCCTTTCGGTTCCAGTGCCTCCTACAAGGAACCACGGACCGTCCACAGGAAAGTTGGCATCGTAGAAACCCGGCCCATTTCCTGCGGAACCATCCCGCGTAACCCGGTGACCATTGCCGTCCAGCTGGCGGGAGACGGGAATCCTAAGAACCCAAACCGATGGCTCTCGTCGGCCAGCGAGAAGAAGGAAAAGGTCGTCGAAGAAAGTGTTCAGGTCAAACACTTAGGCGAGTTTCAGTCGGTTCCTCCTCATTCGCCGACCCAGGCGGCGGGAGCCTTCGCGTCTCCCGGACCCCGAATTCCGGGGAAGAAGCTGAGTATGACCGAGAGGACACAGCAGTTGGCTAATCTGATTCATTATCAACATCAACGCAGCGCACGTCGTCGAGAGAGTGAACAGGTGAGTATTCCAGGTGGCAGAAAAAAATTGTCACTATGAAAAAGGTGGTTAGAATAATAGAGATGGATTGTACTCAAGTTTACTTAGTTAAATAAACATACACACACACACACATATGGTGTAGCACTACCGTCTTGGACTGCTAACTCAGCGGTCCTGAGATCGGTCCCCAACTGGGACTTAAAAGCATTACAACACAAAAAGCCGTCACCCATTCCCTCCGATAAGGCATTGTTTGTATGCGGTGTGTGTGTGTGTGTGTGTGTGTGTGTGTGTGTGTGTGTGAGTGAGAGAGAGAGAGTATCAATGGGAGCAGTTGTCCAGGATCAATTATCATATTGGTCAATTGTCCAAGGAACAGTTCTCAGGGGCAGTTGCCCTAGAACCCCATTAGGCTACACTATGGGTCACTATAGGTTACATAAAATCGCTTGGTGGCAGTCAGCACAAATGGGTTCGTTAGAAGTGAGAAGGGTAATGATAATTTTACCCCCTTCACTGTGAAGGGTATTCTCTTCACTGTAAGATAATGACATAATTTTTATTGCTGAATGTATTTATCATAGGATCTTATAATATCTGTAACAATTTTTTATTTCAGCCATGGAGATAATTTTTAGGGCGATGAAAGCAGTTTTACAGCTGATTTCATTTTAGGTATGGTTTAGTTGAATACTCTAGTTTATCCACAATTTTTGTTCATGTCGTGATTTAACCAACGGCAAATATCAGTGTGGTTTGACATGCTTATAACTTTGTTCCCTTATCTTTGAAATGAGATTAAGGAGGTTAGATTAAGATTTCCCATGAGACATTTTTTCTCATATAAACTCGAGTATGTAGCTGTTTTTCTGTAAAGCAATATTTGTTATCATTTATGATATATTTTGGTATATTTTTATACGTAGAATATTTTTTTTACATAGTGCTTATGCTGATAAAAAAAAAATTGTGTTCGGAAGTTGACGGTCTGAGCAAAATAATGGTCACCCTTTACCATTCAAACGAAGTACTAGAGAGAACGGATGATGACTCGTATATATCCGTTTTCTTTGATAAACTTCGACGGCGGCCATAAGCTGCTCCACTAAATCGACTACAGCGAATCCCAAGGCATAAACTCGGAAGCCATGCAATATAAAGATCGTTTTGTCACATCCATTGTTGCATGTGTTGGATATGAAAATGTGAGACAATTTTTTCTCGTTAATGTGCAACTACGGAATGTTTCATTGGTAATAGTATTGGTTTGGAATTTGTGAGGTGAATGAGAAATAATAATTTATACAGGTTATTTAGAAGTTATATTAATCATTAATGGTCTAGTGATAATTCAGTCGTAAATCATTAAAATGCTAAGCAGCCTTCCCGCATCCTATGTTTCTTCCAAACCATGTGACCTCGATGTTTACATACTTCTGTGAAAATATACTCTGCAATTGTAATTATTTTGAATTATGTGTTCTTTTCATTATCACCATGTATACTGATTCAATGCCAAATAGATTGATTATTCTCATCATCATCATCATCATTGTCATCATCATCGTCATCATCGTCTCTCTTTCACAACTGCCCAAATACTGTAACTAGTTTCCATATGTTTTCTTCAGTGTCCATCATAATCACAGCTCTATCTCAGTTTTGTTCAAACGTCATGGATTTTGTGTTTCGCACGTGCCTCTCTCTCTCTCTCTCTCTCTCTCTCTCTCTCTCTCTCTCTCTCTCTCTCTCTCTCTCTCTCTCTCTCTCTCTCTCTCTCTAACACACACTCACACGGCTCGATGGCGCATTAGTGGCGTTCGCAACCGCTACTCCAACGGGCCGGGTTCTGATTCCGCCCAGGGCTGATATAATTTCAGTATCGCTGCGCTGCGAGCCGTTACTCCAGCTCTCGTGGACGATGAGTTGGGTGTGTGCGTTTAAGGTCACAGGATTATCCATAGATCGGTCATATACTGTATGAGGTGTGAGCTCTCATTTGGGAGGGTAAAACCTGCCGTTCACGAGTCCAGTACGTGATCCAAGATCGTGGTGAAACACACACACACACACACACACACACACACACACCACACACACTATTCTCACTTGTCTAACCTCACAGTATCACTGCGCTGCGAGTCGTTACTCCAACTCTGGTGGGCGGGGAGTTGGGTGTGTGTGTGTGCGTGTAAGTCACAGCATTACCCATAGATCGGTCATATATAAGCTCTGAACTCTCTTCCGGGAGGGTAATAGCTGTCGTTCACGAGTCCAACACATGATGCAAGACCATGGTGAATCACACACTCACACACACACACACACTCACACTCACACTCCTATATTCCCACTTGCCCAACCTCACTGTATCTAATTTTCCCCGGTCAGTTACATACCACTCTTTCTTATTTATGTAGAAAGTTTGGGAAATAATTCTTCTAGTTTTTTCTTCTTTATACCTGGATACTATCTCTCCATCTTTACATTCGTGGAAATAAAGCTTTCATCTTTTCTCTACATCTGTAGGAGTAATTCCTCAAATCTTTTTATAATCGTGGAAATATATATATTTTTTCTCCCTCTCTACGTCTTTTTCTTTATTCTTTTTAGCATCTTCCATTTGCATCACAACTTCCTCTGTTCTGTTACTATGGCGTCTTTTACCATTACTTCTTGGTTCACATGATATTCTTAAATAAATGATGTATTTCTATGTATGTCCACATTTTTATCTCTCTATCGACTTGATTTGATGTCGCATCTCTTTGCATAAAAGTAATTATGAATTTGTTAGAAATATGTTTTCCTACATTTGTCGTCACATTGGGAGGGAAATTGGCGAGAAATTGTGGCTGTAATGATTAATTATCAGTAAATTGCGGTCTGCTTTGTAGAAAAAATGTCTGATATTTAAAATCAAAGCCGTCGTTTTATTTTTTCTTTTCTTTAATAAAAAAAGTTATCTGAAGTAATAACTTTCTTACATATACATATGCGCGTCATGTATAGCTACGTAGGTACACTTTATACATAAATATTTGAGTAACTCGTGATTAATGGTTATTGTTAAATAATATAAATGAATAGATAAATATTGATATATAGTATGGATATAATTCGTAATTAATATATATCAGGTAGTTTTGGTAATAGGTTTATTATCCATTGTAATTCCAGAGAAAGGCATAGGAAATGTGCTTATGGATAGTTTTCAGTAAGTCCCTGTTTCTGTTTGCTGATGTACTGTATAGAATATAGAATTTACAAACAGAAGAGACGGAGACTGAATGAGCGTGAGAAAGCTTTTAATTATACAACGGGCAAATAATAATAGTCCGATGCGATTGATGAAAATGTATAAGTTTATATATTCGTTTAGAAAAATATTTTCATATTATTATTATTATTATTATTATTATTATTATTTATTAGTTTAATTAGTTACTTGTTCATTTTTGTGATTTTTTTTACCTGTAAAATTAGTTTATGTTCAGCCCAACGAATAGAATTCATACAAAAACCTTTACAAAAAAAAGGCTCGCCTTTGTAGTAAAAACAAATAAACATAGAATATATATTAGATTCTCAACAAATATCTGTTTACATAGTTTGCATATGTCATGGGTTATGTTCGGGTCTATTGTGTGGTAAAATATCATCTGGACAGCATACAGTTACAGTTAATTAGCAAGATATATGTTTAACGTGGATGCAGATAGTTTAGTACAACACGTTATATATAACTAAACATTAATAGATGGAACTCGCAAATGGAGGAGGCTAGATGACAGCTGGTTATGATACCTAAGTGCAAGGTGGATAATGATTAAGGAGTGTCTTGCATATGTAATGATTCGTCATTGGGCGTGTATTTTGTTAGCAATAGGCTTTTTTTTTTTTTTTTTTTAACAATATAGCATCAAAGAGTTCGAGTTAGAGAAGTGGTGAACGAGACATTTAAGGCAGCAGAACGGAAGGATATTATAAGTTAAGAAATAATTATTGTTATTATTATTATTATTATTATTATTATTTTTTTTTATCTATTTATGCATAATCTTTTTAGTAATAGTAGTAGAGATTAGTCTCTAGTTCTAATAAAAGTTTTCCGATTAACTTGGTTCGTCGGGATGTCGCCACCAAAGTCTAAAATATCGACTTCTTGAGAACATGCAGTCAGTACCCATCCCGGGGGTGGGATGATATGGTGACGTCGCAACCGGACAAGATGATTGTGGGGCTGGATGCAAAGTTTTATGCAAAGTTCGTTACACAGTTGAGAAAAAGCAAATTCCTCAACACTTGCAGGTGAGAAAGAAAAAATTACTAACAGTGGTATTCTTAAAAAAAAATACTTTCCTTATATAAATCTTGTATAAATCCTTGGAAGGGAAAGATTCATATAACGAAAGAAATTTTCTTAAGAATACCACCTTAAGAATCTTACGGTGGTATCCTTAATTTTTTTTCTCCTTTCCAAGGATCTATGTAAAAATAATATAAGGAAAGAATTTTTTTCTTTTTTAAGAATACCACCGTAAGATTCGGTTTAGCGTCGCGAACTTCCCCTTACGAAGGACTTTGTAACGTGGAATTTAATGAACCATGCCCTTGGTCCAACTCGCCTGCGGCAGCTTTCGAACCTGCCGCCACCTTGACCTCCGCCTCAAGTAGCGACGCTCTACCCCGCTTAGGCAACTACTATAGTTGTTTACCACAATTCTTGTGTCCTTGTGTTACCAAACGTCACTGGCGGATTTTTTGTTTATATATTCATTTATTTAATTTTTTATTTTTTACTATGTATACCAGCGTTTCTCAGCCAGGGTTCAAGGTTCCGCAAAAGGTCCCTAAGGGTTCCGCGAGAACAAGTGAGATAAGCAAATGCACTTTTGATTTTTTATTTAATTTCATATACGTAATATAATTAAACACGTACGGCATATTCTTGGTTATTGTAATGATGTAATATAGACATCATCCTTGAGACATGCAATTTATTTTAAAGGTTACGCAAGGGTAAAAAGGTTGAGGAACGCTGATATATATACAAAGAATTTTTTTCCCCATACAAGGGAGGTTGCCAAATCAAGATACGTAGCTACTCCCACCCATTCCACTCCCATCCACCACCCTTTCCTTCGTCTCATCTTAGCTCCTTGTGGATGACGGGTCATCCCTGTATCCCGCCTACTGCCCTGGGTCAGAAGCAATGCAGCAAGGCACAGTACAGAACTTCATAAAAAAAATCTTAACTATACTGTATGTAAATTAAGACTTTTGATGGCATGAATACATTCTGGCCAAACACCAAATAATTTTTTTTTTTTTTTTTTTTTTTTAACAAAATGGAAAATCGACTTAGCGAGGTCTTCAATGGAAATGGCTGATGTGAAGTTATATGTAGCCAGCGCACAACTCGATATTACGTTAAGCGAATGAAAACGTATAACCCATTGTATCGATGTAATATAGCAAACGAAAGAAGAAATAGGTAGATTATTGGGTCCATAACGATGCAATGCAATAGATTAATATAATAAAAAAGAGTGGGTGTTGTATTGTATTTCTTCGAGCTTAATCGAACTGAATCTTAAGACTTGGAACCATGTGTCATGCGACTGCCCAATCAGGAAACTTGTTCTTCGTTAACTGAATGACTGGAAACTGTTTTTATCAACGTTTCGACTTGATTGTCTCATACTTTTGTTACTTGTCCGATAGAAGAACATAAGAATGAATGAGACTGCAAGAGACCATAAGGCATACACTAGGCAGTTCCATGTCCGTTACTACTTATCATCCCCCTCCATAAAGTTTTCTAAACTTCTTTTAAAGTAACCGATAGTTTCAGCGCTCACTACATGGTTACCAAGTCTATTCCATTCATTAACCGTTCTATTGGGAACTTCAGAAATTCGGAAGACTACTATTCGGTACGCAAACTTCTTCCAGAAACGTACCTTAAAACTGGAAAGAGCTTCTGGTATCCGAAACTTTATATAGTTCAGAAGCGTACCTTCCTAATATTGGAGTCTTCCGAACTTTAGATTCCTTCCCGATAAAGAGAACTGTGTGGCGACGTCTGAGGCAGTGGACAGTAATGGCTCCGCCGTGGCCTTGGGGTCTTCTCCGTGTCTCTCATCGAGCTCAGAAACAACAAAATATCGTACATTCTTCAAACCCTTTGCATACTGAGTTCCCCAGAACTGGCGCCCACGCTCCATCCCTCCTTTTCTCTCTCCGTATATCTCTCCCTTTCCCTCTCCCTCCCTCTCGCTCACTCTCCATCTCTCTCCCTCTACCTCTACATGTCTACGTCTCTCTCTCTTCCTCCCTCTCTACCACACTACATCTCTCTTTCCCTCTCTTCCCCCCTCTCTATCCTTCTCTCCCCCTTCATCTCTCTCCACCCCCTCTCTCTCTCTTTCACTCTCATTGTCATCATCGCAGTCATCATCATCATTACCATGAACACCACCACCACCACAATCACTATCACCCGACCTTACAACCACCTCCAATACATTAGATGTGATTGCAAAGTCGTTAGGCAAGCGCAAAGTGCTATTTTAATACTGATTTGTAATATTCTTGATGTACAGCTTAAATGGCAGCTCTGACATTAATTTATAACACTGCTTTGTGCGTGGGGGCTTTGTCAACATAACGTTTGCATGATCCAGCAAAGGAAAACATTGTGATTGAAATCTCTCTTAATCAAACGAAGTTCTCGTATGCGTCCAAACATTGCCCCGTTTCCCGCCGATTTGCCACTTATATGTTTCGTATATGTGTGTTCGGTTCATCATAGTTCACCGTGTCATTCATTTATTTCAACTCTTCTTTTTTCAACTCCTTCCCCCTCCTCTATCATTGTCCTTCCGATTGCACCATAACATATGTTGATGTTTTTGTTCGTGTGGTCGATGCAAAAGGATACATTTTAAGTCGGTTTTCAGTTCTTTATCCTTCTCTCCCCGACTATCTTTTTAAACTTGCAAATGCGATCTCTGTTGCCACAGATCCGGAATTTTTTATGTTTTACGTAATGGTCAGGGTTCACTGACGCTTTGAGATCTTACATAAATCGACGTGTTCTATATCAGAGATGACAGATGACAGTAAATAAGCTGCATTTGATTTCATTCTTTGGTTAATATCTTTCCCTATTACATTGAGTGATATATGTAATTAACTCCTGTTGCTTGATGTGATATGCATACATGTGTGTGTTTATGTGTGTATATGTATGTCTATATATGTATATGTATGTCTGTATATATATATATATATATATACACATTGTGTGTGTATTCACCTTGGATCTGCTGCAGTCTCTGTCGAGACAGCCAGACACCACCCTACGGCAGTGAGCTCAGAGCTCATTATTTGCCGATCTCTGGGTAGGTCTGAGACCACTCACACACCACACACCGGGACAGCAAGGTCACAACTCCTTGACTAACGTCCCGTACCTACTCACTGCTAGGTGAACAAGGGTTACACGTGAAAGGAGGCAAACCCAACTTATCTCCGCCCGGCCGGGGAATCGAACCCCGGTTCTCTGGCTTGTAAGGCCAGTGCTTTACCAATCCGCCACCGAGCCGTGTGTGTGTGTATGTGTGTGTGTGTTCTTTCCCCGATTTTCAACCAAAAACTTAAGTTTGTGGTCTTTTGGAAGGGTTCTCATTATTGCGTAGGTCCTCATCCTCAGGTAGTTGTAATAATACTTGGGTTGTGTTGACTCGCATTCGATGGCACACTGCCCGAAAGCGCGCGAGACAAGACCTTTGGGCTTTTAAGTGACGGTGATTAAACAGGAACGCCTGTGACATTGGGGGTACTGCTTATGGTTGGTGAAATAGTAATAATTATTATTATTATTTATTATTGTATTATTATTATTTTATTATCATTTTATCATTTTATCATTTTATAATTATTTTATTATTTATTTATTTATTTTTATTTTTTATTTATCTATTTTTTTAACAATCATGTTCAGCCTGTGCCATGGCATCCTATGTATTTATAGTGTCGATTGGTCCGCACCGTAATCTTAACGATAACCCATGTATCTGAGGAGTTTTCTTTGTCCTCCATCATGGACATGTCAATAAGCAGCGAGTCCTGTGACTGTAAACATGGCGGCACACTGTGCATTCCTCGCTAGCATGCTATTTGCTTTTGTTACTTCGTTTGAGTAAGAGAAACTTCAGTTAGTTAGTTTTTTTTCCAAAAGTGAAATTACTCTTGCGTTATGTACGACGAACCAAGAGAAGGTCAACCTAAAATACGAATGTTAGCCACATTGTTGAAATGTTCTCACGGAAGTCTCAAGAATATTGTACCTAAAGTCGTTACTACTCGAACGAAATAACAAAAGCAAGTAGCATGTTAACCTAATGTGCGAGCTGATCTTTGTCTCGTCTTACAGACATAACCTATTCGATATGGGAGACCCTGGAGGTACTCGTTTTACAAAAGAGGAGCACGTCGACAGGAGACCTTTTGGTCCATAACTAGGTCGGATGCGAAAAAATATATAATAATAAATTAATAGATAGAATAGTATTATAGATAATATTATGATATGAATATTGTAGATATTATAATATTATAAATAATATTATTGATAAAGTATTATTATAGATAATAGAATTAATAAAATATTACAGATAATGAATAAAATAAATGAATAAAAAAATAACAAGTTTCACAAGAGTAGGAACGAAAGTTCGGAAATCTGGAAAATTACGAAACATGTCTTATATTTGCCAAGATACTCCTTCCTACCTGCCAGTGACGAGGCGTCAGCTCTCGGATAGGATATGTGTATATGTTTTTTTCAGCATAGCGGTACAATTTGAATATTGCATTTGGTTTAACGCCAGACTGTTTTTCCAGCCGAAGAGATGTCATCGTGCTGTTTTTTTTTTTTTACTAAACTGTTTCTTCGAGGAGCGGGGCGGGGGGATACCGTCGTAGTAGACAGATTCATCCTTTTGACACACAAGACTTTCTCTTCTAAATGGAACCGACTGGGGATGGGCGAATAAAGCATACAGTACAAGTCAAGGCGTTATCACGCTGGGCTAATCTTCCTTCCACCTCCAATTAATCGGCGGTACCACCCATCTCCAGAACATTTTCCGCCGTGAAATCACCATGGAAAACTATGTTGATTTCTCAACAATCGATAAGATAGAACTTATGGTCATTGATAAAATTCGACTGATGACACCAAGAAGCGCACAAAATGAATGTGCGGAGTAGAGGCGCAACCAGATTACAATTATTCATGAAAATTCATAAGTAAAGGAGATATTCCCTCAGTGGGAATCAACATAGTTCACATGTCCAAGAACGTAGATAGCGCCATATCGTCTAGAGGCCTTTGTCTTTAGCACTGAATAAGTGAAAAAAAAATATATATATATATAATTGTGTGTGTATGTGTGTGCGTGTGTGTGTATAGAACAGGTCAGATTTACAACAGAACATTTCCAATACTTCAGAGTTTTTGCACAAGTCACAGAGAAACGAATATATGTACTCTATATTTAGACCTCAAGTAAGCACTTGATAAAATAGTGACCATGAGGCTGCCTTGAAGTTTGAACGCAATGGGCAGTGTCGAGAACGAATTACTGGAAGGAACAAATGAAATTACTAATTAGGAGAAAACACTTTGAGTGGACAAAGGAAGCAAAAATGCGAACCACGGGGATAGCTGCTGGCACCAACAAGAAGATGGCGCCAAAATATCAAAGAAGAACAGATGAGGTGTCATCAGAAAGTTTGCAGTTGGAGTCGGGTGGAATTTTACGGCTGGAGCCAAAAATGGATGATGGGACTAAAAACCAATAAATGTAGTTTTATGAACTTCGGGGGAGAAAAGGAGGATATTGGTATCATGTTGATTAGGAGAAGAGGAGCTATAAAAATCGGTGAGGGAAGAAGACGTCTGACCAAGTGCCTTGGTACAAGTGAACGTATAACGAACACTGACAGAAGAATACACGAAAACACGCATTTTGAAGAAGGGGAAAAAACTCTGTTTGTCGTATTTAACAGGCTCATAACAAAGGTTACCAAACCCAGGTATCAGATAATTCTGTTTAAAAGAAAATGGTGCTAGTACGGTAGTTCGATAAAGTTTGGTTCTGATAGACTTTAACGCCAGTTTATGGGAAAAGTCACAAATTTGGTCTCTCCCGTGCGTGTCCTCATATGGACAAACAAGATGACCAATGAATCGCTTTTACGTCACAAACTGCCTTTCGAGAGGACTAAAATCACTAAGATCTTGGCGTTTGTGGACCTTTGACCAACGTGGTGCCCATGCTAACCTGTGCACCGTGGACAGGACTCGAATCGCAGCGTTTGTAGTGGTATGTTACCACCCCATTAGTGAAGGAAATCGTCCTTGAGAGAAGGATTAAAGAAACTCCTATTCTCATGTGACTTGTTTATTTCGATTAAAATGCGAGTATAGGCGAACAAGGCCGCTGTCTTGACAGCGAAAAACAAGAAGGGCATATTTCATATTTAGGAGCACTGTGTATAAATCAGTTCATAAACTAATATTTTTACTATACAGAATATTATACAAACACTCATACATATCTACATATTGCTATGAGATACATCAAACTGTTAATCAAGATAAGGCATGTCCCAGCGGGGTGACAATTATTGATACAGGAAATTAATCATAGTGTAGTATATCCATAGATAACGATTACTTGAAGGCGTGACCTTGCTACACGTTTGACCTCCCTAGTGGCTTCCAGTCGCACACACTACCGCTGTACTACAGCGGAGGTCTGTGATGGACAAAACGTGAAACTTTGATTCACATGGTAAAGATACTGAGTACATAGTGTGATGAACCAGAGGTTTCCAAACTTTATTGCTTAGTGGCGCACTAATGACGTATCTTGGACTTTGACGGCGCACCAAATTTACAGTCAGTGTAGTGTAAGTTTGGTACCTATTCCACTGAAACAGAAATACACATTTGGCATAATATTAGTACGAATATGTGCGTGCATGCGCGTGTAACAATAATAATAATATAATAATAATAATAATGATAATAGTAATAATTATAATAATGACATAAAAAAATATTTGGCGCACTTAAAGGATAGTTTAAGCGCACAGTTTTTGAATCACTGTCCGAGATTATGTAACAGTGGTATGGGAGGCACACTTTGAAAATTGATATAATCCTGCCGAAAAGGAAGCCCAGAAAGATACTGCAAAATGGGTTCAGAGTGCACGACAACTGATGTACGAGGAAAGACTTGAGAAAATAAGAATGGCAACACAGAAGGAAAGGACATATGGTCACTCTGTATGAAGGTGTCGAAAGAAAGTTATTATTGTGAAAAAAGACTATGTTAAAGTAGATCATAGTGAAGGATATGAGGGCAAAAATATATATAATGAAAAAAAAAAAGGCTGGCTGTCAGAAAGCTAATTTTCAGGTCTTTTGTGTTGTGTTACTGTCCCTGTGTCCGCTGCGAGAAGCATTGGCTGTCGGTATCATCACCACTACCATTATCACCACGACACCACCACCACAACACAATCATTACCATTGCCACCATTGCTGTCGCCACCGTCACTACCACCACCACAAACGGCTTTTTCAACAACTCTCTGTGTCCTTGTCCCAGTTCTTCATATACCTATTTCTTACCCTCGTCTTGCTGCCTGGAGCCAAAGCCAACTCCGCTGTGTCGACCTCCCGTCCTTGTCCATCTCGCTCAACACCGTCTCGCGTCCCCAGCCGGCCGCCCGTTCCACCATAACAGTTCCGCTTCAACCGACCCAACCTCGACTGGTTCCCTCACCTCTTACCTTTCAGAATCACCCCATCACTCCTGAACCTCCCTTCCCCCTCCCTCCCCATATCCCGTTCGATAAACCTTGCTCACCTCTGGCGTTCTTGCCATTGTTTAGGACCATTCTCTCATTCGGAGCTTTTGTGACCTGTCCACCCTTACACCCGCGCCCTTCTTGTTATATTTACGTTTCCTCTCCCTGAACATTCGTCTCTTCTATTCCCTTTCGTTTTACTCCTTCACCTCGTTTTCTTCCCTTTTCCCCTTTTCCCTGTATCTTCTTCTTCTCCAGTTACCTATTGTTCTCTCACTTGTACTGGTCCGTTCTCTTTCTCTGTTCCATTTATCGATCTTTCGTACTTCCTCTTACCTTTGCTGACCTCTCTCTCTCTCTCTCTCTCTTTCATTCTCTCTTTCATTCTCTCTCTTTCATTCTCTCTCTCTCTCTCTCTTTCATTCTCTCTCTCTTTCATTCTCTCTCTCTTTCATTCTCTCTCTCTTTCATTCTCTCTCTCTTTCATTCTCTCTCTCTTTCATTCTCTCTCTCTTTCATTCTCTCTCTCTCTCTCTCTCTCTTTCATTCTCTCTCTCTCTCTCTCTATTCTCTCTCTCTCTCTCTTATGCTCTCTCTCTCTCTCTCTCTCTCTCTCCTGATCTTCTTCCTGTATGGTTTCTCTTCTCTCTCGTTTTCGTTTTTCTCTTTTCTTCTAGCCAACAACCTAGTTATTACACAACACACTCCACAGCTTTCCCTTCCCCATTTCTTCTGACTTGCCTTTACCCATTCTCATTTACCTTTTTTTCCCTTTACCTCTCTTCATTTGGGTTTAGTTTCCTTCACATTAAGTTGATGATGTTTTTTTCTTTTTTCTCTCAAACATTTATTACCTCAAATTTCGGATCAAGTTCTTGAATCCTCGTTCTCGTCCTCGTTCTCTTCACCGGTCTCGTCCCCATCTTCGTACCCGATCTCGTTCTCATCTTCGTTCTCGAAGTCGTTTATCTCCTCGTCCTAGTTCTCGTACTCGTTCCTTCTCCTCCTCCTCCTCCTCTTCCTCCTTTTTCTCCTCATTTTCCTTCTTTTTCTTTTTCCTCCTTTTTCTCCTGGTCCTCCTCCTCCTCTTCCTACTCATCCTCGCCTTCATCCCCACCCTCGTCTTCGTCCTCCTCCTCTTCCACCCTACCACTACTCGCCCTCGTCCTCACCCTTGTCTTCATCCTCCTCCTCCTCCTCCTCTCCTTCCTCTCCCTGTCCCCGTTCACGGCCTCCCCTGCATTAATTCACCTTTCCCCGTGCCTGCCCGTCTTCCTTGTATTTCTCTTCGATACACATTATACACTCTTTCTAACATTGCGTGTGTCTCTTGGGCTTCTTGCACCGCGCCTCCAGTTCCAAATCTTTTGTCTGTCACTGATGCTGCCCAATACGAGGTCATGTCTCATGGCTTAGTTGTTTTGTTCTGGACTTCGAGGTTTTCTCTCTCTCTCTTCGGCCTTGTTTCAGAAATGTACAGTGACCCACAAAACCCACGAGATGTAATGAAGTTTCGCGTACAGATGTCTTCCTTTGTAAGTTGTACAGAGATCCTCGTCTTCTGTGAAGCTTTGACAGGTGTATGTTTTATTTGGTATCAGGTGTTTAGGATAAGTGCTTAAGAATATCACCAATCAGATCATTGCTTTAGTCTAAAGTCCCAAATAATTTATCTTTGAGCAATTTATTTATTTATTTATTTATTTATTTATTTTTTCTCCCTCATATTGGCATTTTGGTCCTCGGAAGTGGGTAACCGCGTTGTAGCATCCAGGAGAATCTTCTCTTCTCGATCCAATAGAGGTATTCAAATGGGTGAAGGGCTTTGACAAGGGTGATGCAGACAAGGTCATCATATTCAGACAGCATGGCAGGACTCGTAGTAATGGGTTTAAATTGGACAAATTTAGGTTGAAAAAGGAAATAAGCAAGAACTGGTTTATCAGTAGAGGGGTTAAGTATTTAGTAACTATATAGTGAGTGCTGAAACCACTGGTGGTAATGGACATGGAACTGCCTAGTGTAGGCCTTATGGTCTCTTGTAGTCTCCCTCATTCTTATGCTCTTATAGTTGCAGTGCCCCTTTCGAGACTTACATTTAACCAGTCGGCAATGGTACAAGGTAACTTGGCTGTTTATGCTTATATTGTGATAATGTCTATTACAAGCAAAATTACCATCTCTAGTATTTTACAAAGATTTATTTTGCTGTTGATGTCGTTATCATGTCTGTGTAAGAGAAAATGTATATTTCTTTGTCTAATTGATCTGAGCGTTCAACTCTCTCCTCTTCTGGGACTCTGTCGAACCAAAAAACGCTACAATCTTTGTTTTAGTTGAAATTTCTCTCTCTCTTTCAGTTAAAGTCCGCGAGTTATAAGGGTTAATATTGTGATTTATTAATTTGACACAGTGTCGGCTATTGTTTTGTTCAACCTATTGTCAGGCAGTTTTATTCAATAGAGAATAGGACACCACAGGGTAGGGTGTACCTTTCACTGCTCTGTAGGGTTTCTGTCGGCTGAATTAAATCGCCCAGCGACAGCTGGAACATGCACAAAGGGCGTCCCAGCTTGTGTGTATATATATATATATATATATATATATATATATATATATATATATATATTCGCACATATCACGTTTACACCTCCAACGCTCATTTTTTTTTACACACCTTCTGTTATCATCCCTCCATTCTTTTCGCATGATTGTACAATCCCAAAAAGGCTTCGTTCAGTTTTTCCGTGGCGCTTGCCTTCCTTTCAAGTTGCTTTCCATCACTACCTTGTCAGCCCTTAGAGAGAAAACTCGTCTCAAACAGTCACATTCTAAGGGTAGAGGGAAATTGTATCAGTTTCATCTATATATATATATATATATATATATTATATATATATATATATATATATATATATATATATATATATATATATATACACACATATTTGGAGAAGAAATCACTTGAACGCGAGATATATATATATATATATATATATATATATATATATATATATATAACTGTCTTGCTACACTGCTTCTGACCCAGGGCAGTGGGCGAGATGCAGGGAGGAGCCAAGATAAGAGAATGGGAGTGGAGTATATGGAGATGGAATGGGTGGGAGTGGATTTTATGCCTTTGTTTTTTGCCTACCTCCCCTGTAAGGGGGAAGTAGCCATTGGTATATATATATACTGTATATATATATATATATAATTTAGATATATCAAATGACAGATGAGAGATTTTGGGCGATGGAAGTAAAATAAAGATGATCTCGGAATACTTTGTACTCTTACGTTACGACCACTTTGGTCTTCTTCAGAGAGTTTTCTACAGAAGGTTCTTAAATGTCACATTTTATATCATTCTTGAGGGGCCACTCGGTCAGGTTATAGCGTCCGGGAGGTGAACATTTGTCTGGTGTCTCAGCGAGTCTAGTACAAGGACACTTGCCACCTTTGATAAGCAGATGAATCCCTCTCTTCTATTAGTGTTTTCTTTTACGTTTATGTATGCAGCTTCAAAGTCCTCAGAAAATGTCAGGAAAAGAAAACAAGAAAAACTATTGAAGCTGCATACATAAACGTAAAAGAAAACACTAATGGAAGAGAGGGATTCATCTGCTTATCAAAGGTGGCAAGTGTCCTCGTACTAGACTCGCTGAGACACCAGACAAATGTTCACCTCCCGGACGCTATAACCTGACCGAGTAGCCCCTCAAGAGTGATATGAAATGTGACATTTAAGAACCTTCTGTAGAAAACTCTCTGAAGAAGACCAAAGTGGTCGTAACGTAAGAGTACAAACTATTCCGAGAGCATCTTCATTTTACTTCCATCTCCCGAAATCTCTTAGATGTATGTATATATGTATATATATATATATATATATATTATATGTATATTTATATAAATATATATATATATATATATATATATATATATATATATATATATAATTTATTTCATGCGTGCACACACACACACACACACACACTTGTACGGAGTAACGGAAGAAGTGAAGACAAAAATGACTAAACAAAAGATGGGAAGAAGAAGAAAAAAAAATTAGGACAAATCAGCATTTTGTGCGCGTGATGTGCTGCTGATCGGGAGCAATGGAGAGCTGGAAAAGTGAAATTTTATATCCGCTGGGATAAGGAGATGGGAATAAAATATAATAATAATATTATAAATGGAGGGGGAGTGGAAGCTCTGAAAATACGGAGATCGGAGATTCATTGTAATACCAGGTCTGTAGATATTTAGGAGAGGATGCGGCAGCGGATGGAGCATCGAAAAGAAAACGGAGAGAAAAATGCTCCAAGTATGAAAACCGAGCAGGAATATTAGAATCTATGGGAAAGTTGGAAAATGTTGTAAAGATAAAGAACAGGTATTAAATGCGGATGTGCTGTGTCTTGCTCCACTGCGTTTGAACCAGGGCAGTTGGTAGGTGCAGGGATGATCTGTCATCCAAGAGGAGCTGAAATAGGAGGGATGGAGGAGAGTGAAATTGGTGGGAATAGGTACGTGCCGCTGACTTAGCTACCCTCCTTATAAGGGGGAAAAGCTCTTAGGATTAATGATTGATAACACACAGTCTTAGGTCCGCCATTTGTAAACTTTTAGTGTCTTTGTGTTTGTATAATAGGCAGAGTAAACATAAGTACCCTTATATCTCTGTACTAAAAAACATGTAGCCCAGTTCATCATTCTCATGACTGGCTTGGGTGTGAGTTGACCACTTCATTGTTGTGTGGATGTGAGTGGATGTAACGAAATATTGAACATAGCTCTGCCGGAGGTTATATTTTATTGGATGTTGATAGTCGGAACTTTTACTCTAATGACAATGGCTCCGTGGAACTGCAACCTCCGAGGCTGTTGCTAGCAGTACATTAGACACATTTAACTAAATTCTATCTTCTTGTACTCAAACTATGGCGTTCACTTAGATATTACTTAATTGCGTCATCAGAGAGCCGATGGTCGAAACTGTATCCGATGTGACCCGTGAAGGTGTGGAATCTTCAAAAACGCATTGATATTCGTACACCACATATAACCTCAACTTGCCTGACATTATGAATTGTCTTTCGTAATCAAAGGATCTATAAAGGCAGAGCATGCCGAAAGGAGACCTTTTGGTCCATAACTAGGTCGGAAGCGTAGAGAAAGTCCAAGGATTGGTATAAAAGATGACCACGAAGATTTCATTATCCTAGCAAGATGGTCGGTAGTTTTTCCTTACAACGTCTTTTATCATCTTCGATCTTATCGTCCTCACGTCGATGCCGCAGTGGTTCCGCACGCAACTCTTAATAATGAGAAAGGCGGGTAGTGGTTGGGGGTACTATATTAGTCTCAGGAAATATCTAAATTGGTTTGGCGAGCAGATAAGGTGAGGAATTAGACCAGTGTCTCGTTATCTTCAAAAGTGATCACTCTTCGTGTTAAAAAGAATGGAAGGCAATGAGATGAGATTGGCTCCTACCCTCCTTTACCTCTAGGAACCGTAATATTTTCATATTCGTGGGTGCAATGTAGGATACTACCTGCAAGAGGCGATATTTAACAAACGAAAGAAAAAATATAATTTATAGTTGTGTGTATGTATGAGATTCACCATGATTTTGGATCACGTTTTGGACTCGTGACCGATAGCTATTTCCCTCCCGGAAGAGAGCTCGGAGCTCATAGGTGACCGATCTGTGGGTAATGCTGTGACCTTACACACATACACACACCTCCAACTCCCCGCCCACGAGAGTTGTGAGTAACTATTCACAGCGCAGCGATACTGAAATTATTTCAGCCCTGGGCGGGATTCGAACCCGGACCGCCGTAGTGGCAGCCAGGAACTTTACCATCGCGCCATCGAGTCTTATGTGTGTGTGTGTGTGTGTGTGTATAATATATATCTTTCTACAAGTGCAATATCATTGTGTACAAAGTGTGTTTCATGTCTTGAGTATCCTTAAATGCAATATATACGCTCAGCTATGAATATATAGAGTGCATTACGCGGCAAATCATGAATTATAGCTTTGCCCAGACATAATACTGGCCCTATTTTATCCTTCGTGGCTGCGCTGGCAATTCAGAATGATTATGTGAGACCACAGGTATTCCGTGACTTAGTCTCGGGTTATGAGAGATTACGATGACCGACTACACGCATACTCACAAGTCTGTCTCCAATCGTTTTGCGCAAGAGATTTTTTCTTCTTCTTTTTGTTTTAATTTTTTTTTTCCCAAGATTGTTGGGGTTAGCGTGATGTTTGTGTTTCTCTCGATACTCGTGGGTCTTCTTGTTCCTGTGGATGTTGTGTGTCTCTGCAAATGTATTCTTCACTCCCCCCCCCTTGCGTTATGTGTCTTTATTCTTAGATGAGTAAGTTTATTGTCTGTTGCGTATTTCGGTTTCTCGGTCGTCTGTATTTGTCTCCAATCGTTTTGCGCACGAGTTTTATTTTATTTTATTTATTTTTGTCACATTTGATAAAAACGTACACCGGAATTCGTCTTCGTTCTTCTTCTCTCTTTCCAAGTTCAGTTACTGCCTTCCGTCAAGGATCCAGATAACTTTCTTGGATAGACATCCTTGTTAATCTATTTCAATTTCTTTACTCTCTTATGTTACAGTTTATATGCATTATTTTCGTTTTCTATTTTTTTTTTTATCAAACCTCATCTGAAAAGAAATTTTTTGTAGTTTGTTTTTGTAATTTGTTTAATTTCTGGGGTGGCCTTCTCAATAAGTCTTTAAATATTCTTTTCAAACATTCTGTCTCTTGACGCTATGCGAACGTCGTTCGAACCTTCAGTATTTGTTTGTTGCATGAGTGAAAGTATGAATGGAGGTTGAGGACGTTAGTAAAAAAAAATTATTAAGAAAAGGATGCTATACCCTTTGCAAGAGATAGCTATCATGACAATCATACAAACGCTTCAAAGAAAGATTTTTACGGAATAACATGGCATTGTGGAGCGCAAACACATTCGTCAAGCTTCAAGCTATTTGTTGTAGTGTTGTTGTTATAATGAATAGAGAGTAAATACACTTAATCTCAGTCTAAAGGTACCTTTTCCTCGGTGCGATTATCGTTCAACGATGATCGTTCATGGCTCAACGATCACCGTCAAACGGTTGTCTTGAGCACTAACTCTTTGTTTCTGAATGGGGCGGTTCGAATCCTGCCACCGGCGAAGTTGAACGCTTCAAAGAAAGATTTTTACGGAATAACATGGCATTGTGAAGCGCAAACACATTCGTCAAGATTCAAGCTATTTGTTGTAGTGTTGTTGTTATAATGAATAGAGAGTAAATACACTTAATCTCAGTCTAAATGTACCTTTTCCTCGGTGCGATTATCGTTCAACGATGATCGTTCATGGCTCAACGATCACCGTCAAACGGTTGTCTAGAGCACTAACTCTTTGTTTCTGAATGGGGCGGTTCGAATCTTGCCACCGGCGAAGTTGAACGCTACAAAGCCTTCCGTGAGGGGCACCGTCCTAGCCTCCCGATAGGGGGAGGAGTGTGTGACGTTAAACCATATCATCATCATCATCATAATTTTATTTAGAGCTGCAGAATACGAGACTGGTCATCTTAACCGAACCTACCAACGCGTTTGCCCAAATGTATGATGCGCGTCGCCCGCCATTGGGTGTTGTAGGATCGCACCGAGCGAAACGTAGCTGTAGGCTGTAGCCATTTCGGAAACGCTCTAGCTGTCATCACATTTGGTCTCTGTCGTGAGAGTCGTAACAATGGTTGCGTTAAGGATTACCTGCTCTTGTGTGTGTGTGTGTGTGTGTGTGTGTGTGTGTGTGTGTGTGAGACTCACCCATGGTCTTGGATCACGTGTTGGACTCGTGATCGACACCTATTTCCTTCCCGGAAGAGAGCTCAGAGCTCATATATGACCGATCTATGGGTAATGTTGTGGTGTGTGTGTGTGTGTGTGGAGGCATTTTGACAAGTTGAAGGGGATGGGAAGAGGAAAGACTGGAATCTTAATCTGATTTTATTCTTGACTATTTCCGCTTGTTTTTTTTTGTTTTTTTTTCATTATTCCTTCTTTTCTTCTTAGTTAAATTACGAAGCGAAGCAGTGTAAGAGTAAAACAACTCTAGCTGTAGGGTTCTGATGTGCAAGAGCTGTGCCTCACTGCATTGCCTTTGTCCCAAGTAGTTAGGGTAGTGGGATACAGGGCAACGCTTGATTCTCGTCATAGCAAGCCGGGACAGGTGGTTGAATGGGTTCTAATTATGATGTGGCTCTGTGCTTTGACTCTGCAGCTCCCATTGTAAAAGATAAAGGATCTCTGGTGGTTAGGTAAACACGGAAGAGAGTTGAGTTTGTCTTAACGTTTCGTCGTAACAAGGAATTTCTCTGAGGAAGTCCTGATAAGGAAGAAACGTACAGGATTAAAAAAATTGAACTATTTTCCGTATTTATCTCAATACCCAGTCACTCGTCTGTCTTCCATACTTCAACATCTGTGTATGTAATATATATATATATATATATATATATTATACATACACCAACTGTTTTTGCCCCCTTACAAGGGAGGTAGGCAAAGTCAAAGGCATAAATCCTCTCCCACCCATTTCATCCCCACATACTCTGCTCCCAGTCACCATCCCTCCCTTCTTTTCTTGGCTCCTCCTGGATGACGGGTCATCCCTGCATCTCGCCCACTGCCTTGGGTCAGAATATATATATATATATATATATATATATATGTATGTGTATGTGTATATGCATGCGAAATCACATGAACTCGTGATTCTAAATATGCAGAAAAACCATCCAAGGAAGTAAAGTAATAAATTGATGACTGAACGTTTTCGTCTATTTAGACATGACATGTACCCCGAGGATGTCTAAATAAACGAAAGGGCTCAGTCATGAATTTATTTTTTTCCTTGGTTTTTCGGCATATAATATATATATGTATGTATATATTTATCAGCATTAGGTTGCTCTATATACTCAGGGTGTAGATTAATCCTCCAAACTGTTTTGGCAGACACCGAGTTCTGAGCATAATATATCTTAAGTTACCAGAAGTTTCACGGAAATTTCCAGACACCGTGTTTGCATAATTTTACTCAAGAAAGGAATGGATATGTTCCAACTGCGCGTACGGTCGAGCATTTGTGTGTGTGTGTGTGTGTGTGTGTGTGTGTGTGTGTGTGTGTGTGTGTGCGCGCGCGCGCGAGTTCGGTGTCTGTTTACTTAAATAATAGTCATGTACAAGAAATGAGTTACACCGTGGCTTGTATGTCCGTTTTTATCCATCTGTCATATCTAGTTTTGGATTTCCTGGGGGATATAGAAGAGGCTTTTCCATTAAAGTGATTCCAAGAGTTGATGCATCAGTGTAAAGACTCTTTTGACATGCTTCAGATATGTGGTCTTCTTCAATTTGTTCTCGTGATTTCGTGTTCCATATCTAGAAATCTTCTTTGTCAGTGTGTGTGTGTGTGTGTGTGTGTTTGCTAACGTGCGTGCGTGCGTGTTTCATATGATTTTGTACAGTGTACTTTATCTTGTATATATACATATATGTGTGTGTATGTGTGTCTGTGTGTATGTATGGTAAAGTAGAAAATTTATATATTCTTGACAAGGTAGTGACGTGTAATATGTTTTAGTAATGGATTTAAATTGGACAATTTTAGATTTAAGAAGGAAATAGGCAAGAATTGGTTTACTAATAGGGTGGTCAACAAGTGGAATAGACTTAGTAAACATGTAGTGAACGCTGAAACTATCGGTTGTTTTAAGAAACGGTTAGACAACTTTATGGATCGGGATGACAGGTGGTAATGGACATGGAACTGCCTAGTGTAGCCCTCATGGTCTCTTGCAGTCTCCTTCATTCTTATGTTCCTATGTTGACCTGACCTGACCACCTCACATTTTGCCACTCACTTGTGCTGCTCTACGAATCTGTAATGGATAGATTAACGGTGGTATTCTTAAAGAAATCTTTCCTTATATAAATCCTTGGAAGGGAAAGATTGAAATAAGGAAATATTTTTTTTAAAGAATACCACTAAGAATCTTACGGTGGTATTCTTAAAAAAATCTTTACTTATGTAAATCTTACGTAAATCCTTGGAAGGGAAAGATATATACAAGGAAAGAATTTTTTTAAGAATACCACCGTAAGAATCTCACGGTGGTATTCTTAAAAATTCTTTCCTTATATAAATCTTACGTAAGTACTTGGAAGGGAAAAATTTATATAAGGAAATAGTTTTTTTTTTTTTTAAGAATACCACTGTAAGATTCTTACGATGGTATTATTAAAAATCCTTTCCTTGTTAGATTTTACGTAAATCCTTGGAAGGGAAAGATTTATATAATGAAATATTTTTTTAAGAATACTACCGTAAGAATCTTATGGTGGTATTCTTAAAAAAATCTTTCCTTATATAAATCTTTCCCTTTCAAGAATTTATATAAGATTTATATAAGGATATATTTTTTTAAGAATACCACTGTAAGGTTCCCGTAACAATGTTCGTAGTCTCGATGTTGCTGGTTAGTCGTTAGCGTCACTGAGTTTAGCACCGGAGTTGCATCAGTGGGCCGCGCAGTAACCCAGTGGATAACGTCTTGAACTCACGAGCAGTTGGTTATGAGTTCGACTCCTGGGACCCGCTGAGAGCTTGCTGCGTTAGTTCCCGATCGCCCTGTCCAGGCGGGGAAGCGACCCAATGTCACTCTCCCCTTCTAAAAAACAAAAACAAAAAAAAACTGACAAGTCCTTGGCCTACAAGGGGTTTCTCACTTCCCACTGGATGAGAGTAGGATGGTGCGTTTTAGAGTTAAGGACAAGTTCGATTGCCCGCTTTCCTCCACCCCAGTTATGTTATGATTCACTGTCGTCTTGGACCTTGTGCTGGACACGTGATCAACAGCTATTATCCACCCGGATGAGAGGTTCATAGCTGATATGGCCCGATCTTTGGGTAATGATGCAATCCCCCCCCCACACACACACTGTAAGAGACACTAGGCAGTTCCATGTCCAGTACTACTTCTTATCCCCATCCATAAAGTTACCTAACCTTCTCTTAAAGCAACCAATAGTACTATATTACAAAGGATTACAAAGGCAAAGCATGCCGACAGGAGACCTTTTGATCCATATCTAGGTCGGATGCAAAAAAAGAAAAAAGAAAAAAAAAAAAAAATCATATTAATAATAAATTAAAACTATAACAATGTAAATAACAATTAAAATACATAAATAAATGCATTGGTATAGTTGAATAACAAACAAACAGGTAAATAGTAAATGATAATAAATTGACATATAACTAATAATAAATTAAAATCAGACAGACAAATTATAACAAAACAAAAACAAATAATATAACATAAATTATAATAATTACAGCATCTTACTTAGGTATTTATCTAAATGATTCTTAAAGCTTCGAACTGAACTACATTGCACTACCTGTGCAGGAAGTTTATTCCATTCATTAACTACACGGTTGGCAAAGTTGTTTCTACCTACTTCCAAATTGAATCTATTTCCGGACAGTTTGAGACCATTGTTTCTTGTCTGATTCTCATTCAATGTGAAAATTTGGTCACTTTTGATGTTGTCAATTCCCTTTAAAATCTTAAAGACCTGTATCAAGTCACCTCTGAGTCTACGCTTTTTTAGGGAAAACAGATTCATGTGCTTAAGTCGATTTTCGTATGATTTATTTTTGATATTTGGAATCAGTTTTGTGGCTCTCCGTTGTACTTTTTCCAGTCTGTCAATGTCTTTAATGAGATTCGGTGACCATACGGAAACAGCATATTCCAAATGTGGACGAACTAACGATTTATATAGCTTGTTAATGAGTGATGGACTTTTGAAATCAAAAGATCGCGCAATCAATCCCAGAATCTTATTTGCTTTCTCAGAGGCTGAAATACACTGCTTGGATGATTTGAGGTCGTTACTGATAATTACGCCGAGATCTTTTTCACTATCCACTTTTGTTAACGAATTTCCAAATAACTTGTAATCGTTCCTATATGTGTTGTAATGATTGTTGACTGTTCCTAACGTCTACATTTCCTCGTGTCATGACGTGATCCGGGACACATCGTCTAGGGCCGAATTTATAAAAGATTCTAACACCTAGATCTTTTATAAACTCGAGACCAGAACGAATCTTATACCTGCAAGTCTAAAATAAAAAAAATTATATATATATATATATATATATATATATATATATATATATATATATATATATTAGGCGTACTTTTGGGAGCATACATACCACAGATTGAGAATCGCTGCCATGTGAAAGGCGTCGTCCAATCTGAGGCTTGGACGCGGCGTTCGTCGGATGCCGCCACGGGGCTCGAAATTGATGCACGTACGGCTTTCCCGTGGACCCAAGTTTTCTTGACGAAGAAAATGAGTTTATGGCTTCGCCGCGTTCACAAAGAACGATGGCGTCACGAAGACGACATTCGCCTTTCTTGTCCGCTAACTCTCCGGGCCTTGGCCGGGGCCGCTGGGGCGACCCATTCGCGGTCACGTATGACCAAAACTAGACGATTTTATTCTTTCTAGAAAACAAGTATCTTTGGGTAGGACGGGAATCTAGAGTGTGTGTCTGGGGTTAGAAGGAGAAAACGAAAAACGAAGAAAGGTTGTCATGTTATTATACAAAGAGAATTTATGGATTTAGCAAAGAATTACAGTTCTTTAAATGTCGATGCAGGTTGTGACATATTTCAAAGGAGCTTCGATTTGGTGCATAGTCTTCGTCCTCCATTTTTTTTTTTTTTTAGATTCTTGGACATGCAAGGTTTAGTGTGTCAGCTGGGGACAGGTGACACATATTCCAATAGTGTCATGCGACACGGTAAGATGAAAGGATTGGAAGAACATAGAGCTCACGACACATGGGTTCACACACACACACACACACACACGCACGCGCGCACATACACACACACACATACACACATACACGCACACACATACACGCACACACACACACACACACACACACACACACACACACGTTATATAAAAGATCTAAAAAAATCTTTCCACATAGAGTAGTAGAAGTCTGGAACAAACTGGACGAAACAATAGTGTGTGCAAAAACTATACACAAGTTTAAGAGCCAACTAGACACTGCAACATACAAAGACGGGGCCCCATGAGTGTAGTTCCCCTTTCCGTAAGATACAACAACTAGGTCTATACACAATAACCCCCTCCATCACACACACACACACACGCAAAATATCCTTATCACTGCAGTTTAAGTTTGCATTTGTTATAAATGCTTTGAGTTTGATGGAGAAATGATGATTTGAATATTCATAAAAGCATTAATAGGTATTATCACAAATACCTTAACAGTTATAGCAGATCGAGTAGACGTATATCATCTACATGTTCACCCAATTACACAGATATCTTCTGCGTTTACACACACACACACACACACACACACACAAACACACACACACCGCATACACACACAAACTTAAACGTACTCGTACTTGCTTAAGTATGCATCGTAATGCATAGTAATGTATGAAATGTGTGTGTTTGTGTCTACTGCTGTTTGTATCAATCCGTTTTTCGTATATCTAATACATCTGTTTGCTATATTTCATCTTTCTATTCTTTCTCCTCTTTTCAGTGTACTTCTTTCCCTTCCTCTTCCTCTTTGATATTTTCTCACACTTCTTCCTCTGCCTTTTCCTCCTCTTATTTTTCTTCTTCCTCTCATTCTTCTCCATTTTCTTCTCATTCTTTTTTTAATCTTTGTCTCCACTTTCTTCTCGTCCCATCCTTTCTTTTAGGGAATGTAGGCAAAGTTCCTTTGTGGAAGAAGCGCTTGAATGGTGAAGAATTGGACTGGAAGCCTCCACAAGGGACTTCGTTACTAAAACTTAAGTCGAGCTCAAAACGGGGAAAGTTGGAAGAAAGACTGCGTGTGAGCTGAATTATGCTTAAGTTCGCTGAGCCGCCAGAATGCGACCAGGTGATAATGTGTGTGTGTGTGTGTGTGTGTACATGTGTGTGTGTGTCCGCTCTGTGCTTTCGCCTCAGCAGTGATGGTATGTGTGGTTGTGTCTGTCAGTTTCTGCATATCTCTATGTCTCCCTGTATATGTGCATGCGTGCGTCTGTGTGTGTGATTCACTATGGTCTTTGGATCACGTGTTGGACTCGTGGTCGACAGCAATTTCCCTCACGGAAGAGAGCTCAGAGCTCGTATATGACCGAGCTATGAGTAATGCTGTGACCCTTACACGCACACACACCTCCAACTCCCCGCCCACGAGAGTTGGAGTAACAACCCGCAGCGCAGCGATACTGAAATTATTTCCCCTCTGGACGGGTTTCGAACCCGGACCTCCGTAACGGGAGCCGGGAACTCTACCAACTGCGCCACGAGTTGTGTGTGTGTGTTTGTGAGTGCGTGTACGTGTGTGTGAATGCGTGCGTACGGGCGCGCGAATTCGTGTGTGCTTACGTACGAGTCTTATGAACGAATGACGTCTTATTTACGCAGAAGCCGACAGAACGTCTTCGTGTTCGTCCATAATATCTCAACATTGATATTCCTCTTGATTGGAAGCGATAACCATTGTACTAATTGCATATTCCATCAAGACCCTCAAGGAATGGGCAATACCATTAAGAAACTCCCAGCAGAGGAACAAGGATGTTCCTGAACAGGAGTTAGTGAAAGAAGAACGGATTTCAAAAACCGATTGTCTTGTCCGAGTTCGAAGACGAACGGGTTCTGGTGCAGCTGGTATAGTGAGCTGACCGGTCCCAGCTGCAGAATCCAATACGTGCAGCTGCGTTCCAGTCGTTAGCCCCTTTTCGTGTCCAGAGGAAGCTGTCGAGCAGCTTCGTAAAGCTTTTAACTCCTCGTTCCACGTGGGTACAGTTGCCTTGTGATTCACCATGGTCTTGGACCACGTGTTGGACTCGTGATCGACAGTTATTAACCTCCCGGATGAGAGCTCAGAGCTCGTATGACTGATTTGTGGGTAATACTGTGACCTTATACGCACACACACACCAACTTCCCGCCCACGAGAGTTGGAGTAACAACCCCCAGCGCAGCGATACTGAAATTATTTCAGCACTGGGCGGGATTCGAACCTGGACCGCCGTAGTGGCAGGCGAGAAATCTAACCATTGCGACACGAACGAGGTTGTGTGGATCAAGATATGTGATGTATGTTGTTAGACTAAAGGGATTTAAAGAATTATCACTGCTTCTACGGGCTTCACCAGCTTCGATAGTTGAAAGTTCGCTTGAGCGAAAACGACTTAGGTTACAATATTTTATTTTTCAAATCTCAAAAAATCAAATTATCTTTTCGTCATGTAAAGCAAAGCTGAGTGATAAACTAAGAGGTTATAAGAGTATTCGAATGTTAGACATACTGTTGAAATGTTCTCGGAAAAGTCTAGATTTTTGTAAGCGAAGTCATATTCTAGTTATTCAAATGTATGTTGGAAGTAGGATGTGGAAGGAAAAATAGCACAGTGTGATAACCGTCTAAGGCAGCGTTTCTCAACCTTTTTACCCTTGCGTAACCTTTAACATAGATTGCGTGTCTCAAGGAACCCCAGCGCAAAAAAAAAAAAAAGTACCATATCTTTCTCATTTTATTTTCATCGTAATAATAGGTTAGATAGGATGATGTCTATATTAGATTATTACAATAACCAAGAATATGTCGTTCGTGTTTAATTGTATTACGTATATGAAATTAAATAAAAAATCAAAAGTGCATTAGCTTATCTTACTTGTTCTCGCGGAACACTTAGGGACCTTTTGCGGAACCTTAGGGTTTCGGGGAACCCTGGTTGAGAAATGCTGGTCTAAGGCCGAACTTAAGATGAATAGGATCACCTTGCACTAAGTAGAACCCGTGAGGTAGATTTATTAACAAAGAGAAACTCGTAGATATCTCATGTACTCTATTTTCCTAAAATACAATTGAAATATGCATGTTGTATATACAACATTTGCATGTATGTGTAGGTGAAGGTATGAGCATAGACAGACACCTATTGAAATGAAAAAATGTGTTCATCCACATACACAAAGACTCATGAAGTGACGTTTGATTTCGTATTTGGAAAATAAATGTGATGCCGTATTTTGGGAAAGCATTTCATTTTTTGTGGATTTTTATTGATATTTTCGCGAAATTTAAAGAAAGGAATTGATATAAACATGGCGTTTTTTGTCAACTTTTTTGAGTATTATTTTTTCACCATGTCATCATCAAGTTCGATTGGATGAATATACAACTCAGTAATTATATATATTTTATCATTCATTTGTTGGAATGTTATCAATTTTGTGAAAATTGGTGCACTTGTGACATAAGCTGCCGGGTGATGACATACAAACTTTTAAAACAAATCTGTTATTGACATGCATTTTAATCCCTTATCCGATATTTCATCAACAAATTTCGGGGAAAAAATGAAGGCCATGTTCAACAGTTGTCGGTGTTCAGAGTTTATATTAAAAACGGTGGATCCATATCGTTTCTTTTATGCTTAGAAGGGATAAGTATCTAAACCAGCGGTTCTTAACCTTTTTCAGTGCCCTTAGTACCCTTGATATCTCAAAAAAAAATTCTCGTACCCCCATCCAATACAAATACAACGCAAACATATGAAAAGGATTAGTGATACAAATCTTGCTTTGCCATCTCATGGTAAATATACAGCACCGTTGCACTGGCTACCATGTCTCGTACCCCCATCCAATACAAATACAACGCAAACATATGAAAAGGATTAGTGATACAAATCTTGCTTTGCCATCTCATGGTAAATATACAGCACCGTTGCACTGGCTACCATATCTCGTACCCCCATCCAATACAAATACAACGCAAACATTGAAAAGGATTAGTGATACAAATCTTGCTTTGCCTTCTCATGGTAAATATACAGCACCGTTGCACTGGCTACCATATCTCGTACCCCCATCCAATACAAATACAACGCAAACATACGAAAATGATTAGTGATACAAATCTTGCTTTGCCATCTCATGGTAAATATACAGCACCGTTTCACTAGGGGGTACAGGTACCCTAGGATAAGAACCACTGATCTAAACGTTTTAAACGTTAAATATCGTTGGAGTTCCATGAAGACGATCGCCCTCAGTCTTCCGCACAAGGTTGTCGAGAGTTTACCGAGCGGCCATGCGCCCCTAACTTACGCCTTTATATGCAATTTGGGAATCTCTTTCCCACGTCTTTCTTACCAAAGAGGTCTTTCTGTATTGGACTTTTGTTCACCGAGTGAAATTACCTATTAGAAGGAAGAAAATGTTTTATGAAGGATTAGCGTAATGTTCTCCGGAAGGGCTGGCTGGGACTCGTTAACCTAAACTAGGCTACTGTGAAAAAGAGTGAAAGAGAGAGAGAGAGAGAGAGTGAAAAAGAGTGAGAGAGAGGGAGGGAGAAGAAGTAAATGTAAAAAAATGTAATTGAAATTAATCGGGTTATATCCATTCCTTTTCAAAACGACAATTATGAATTGTTTGTCAGGTCCTTCCCCCCGATGCCACTCTCCATCCGTAACGATCGACTTCGCCCAAATCCCTCACCTTCCACCATTTCCTTGCATGAATGCGTGTGTGTGTGTGTGTGTGTGTGTGCGTGTGATTCACCATGGTCTTGGATCACACGTTGGACTCGTGATCGACAGCTAATTCCCTCCTGGAAGAGAGCTCAGAGCTCATATATGACCGATCTATGGGTAATGATGTGACCTTACACGCACACACACACACACCCAGCTCCCCGCCCACGAGAGTTTGAGTAACGATTCGCAGCGTGTGTGTTTGTGTGTGTGTGTGTGCTTGCAATATGTGTATGCATATGTATGAAAATATCTGCATGCATATATATGCAAATATATGTATATATGCATCTATACGTATCCCACTATGTATATATGCATAATGTGTATATATGTATGTTTTGCATATTTATATTTTATATGCAGTGCATGCATATGTGTTCTAAACGTTTACTTATCTGGGAAGCAGAGACCTAAAATGGAATATAGTTTTCCTTTTTATTTTTTTTATTTTTTTTCTATTTTTGTCCGTTTATGGTAAGATCTCTAATTTACGTTGCTTTTAAGATCTACAATATGTCTACTTTGGGAAATGCTTTGGTAAGATCTGTAGTTTCAACATTGCTTTCTCACTTCAGGCGAAGTCTGTGGAATATCTAGGTGCGTTGTTTAATTGGCTCTCTTGTTGAAGCAATAAGTCATACAACGACTGAGGGTAATGCGTGTGAAACTGATGAGAAACTAAGGTTTACTATTTATTATTAGAACTTCAAGGCCATTCATTACTAGGTTAAGAAGAGTTCTAGATTCTTCAGCGATCCCCACCTAGCTCCCATGGACGGAGAATCAGAAAATATAAAAAATATAAAAATATGTGTCCATCATTGTGTCCCAGATCACATAAATGCAGATCTTAGAGGCTATGTACATTAGAGAGAGGAATCCTTCCATAAACAAACCACAAGAAAAAAATATACATGATAATATAATTTAAGATTTTTGGGAAAATAAAATATGTGTCTATCAATGTCCCAGAGCAGTGGTTCTTAACCTGTGGGGAATTCCCCACTGGTGGGGAATGGCGGAGTTACCAAGTGGGGAAAACAAAAATTAAGGGCCGTAAAATGGCACAAAAAAGCAAAGCGTATATTTACGTACTAAACACTGCATGGGTTAAAATCGAATTTGTCAAAGACCGATGCTGTGGTGGGAAATGGAGAGTTGGCTCACTAAAAAGTGGGGAATTGGAGAAAAAAGGTTAAGAACCCCTGTCCCAGAGGATATGAATTGCAGATCTTAGAGGCTATATACATTAGAGAGAGGAATCCTAACTACAAGAAAAAATACACATGATAATATAATCTAAGATCTTTGGAAGGATAAAATGTGTTTTATCATTGTGTTCCAGAGGATATGAAATGCAGGTCTTAGACGCTATGTACATTAGAGAGAGGAATCCTACCATAAACAAACTACAAGAAA
>NC_134787.1:57774808-57804808 GCF_046742065.1 Oratosquilla oratoria
TTCTATTATTTTAGCTGGGGGAGTCCTTGGTACATGTTCGTTTATCTTTTCCGTTTCCTTTTCTCTTTTGTTTTATTCCCTTTGTGCCCATTTGTCGTTTTATTCCGTGACCTTTCCTGCCAACCCCAAGAGCGTTTGCATAGGTCTCAGAAACCCTTCCATGTTTCAGTGACCTTTTCTTTGTCCTCTTCCTTCATCAATACCCCTCAAGCCATCTCTTCGTCATCTACCTTCCTGCCACCACCACATCCTACCTTTCTATCTCCTCCCCCCCCCCCTTTTCCCCACTCCCTCCTGTTTCCACCCCTCCCTTCTTCCCCCCTTTCCCTCCTTCCGGGTTCGCCAATGGCATTTTGAGTCCGCCACCTGTCCATTTCTGCCGATCTTCCATCTTTCCTATCTCTTTCCCTTTTTCTTTCCCGTCCCCTCTCCGACCCTCTTGTTTGTTTTTACTTTTCTTTCGCAGATGCCCAGGTATGAAGTCACTTGTTTTGAGTTTATTGCTAAAGTCAAATGACAACATGTGAACTCACAGAATCAACTCAACTGCCACAATTCTCTTCATTTTAGCCTTCCCGTCATACTTATAAATATTTCGTCTTTTTATCTATTTATTTATTTTCTTTATTCGTTTTTTTTTTGTGAATTAAAACCCTTGGTTTTTAATCTACTTTTATTCGTACGCCTACCTGCTCTGCAACTGCTCGCGTTATTTATATCTAAATGCTTTGGATTTAATCCATTTCCTCCTACCGTTCTCCTACCTGCTGTGCAACTGCTCACGTTACTTATATCTAAATGCTTTGAATTTAATCCATTTCCTCCTATCACTCTCCTACCTGCTCTGCAACTGCTCACGTTACATATATTTAAATGCTTTGGATTTAATCCATTTCCTCCTATCACTCTCCTACCTGCTGTGCAACTGCTCACGTTACTTATATCTAAATGCTCAGGATTTAATCCATATCCTCCTATCACTCTTGGTACGTCCTGGAATGTTCCAGAACTCTGTTTAAAACGATAGGGTCCCTCTCTCCCTCTCCTTTCCACCTTCGCTGTTAGGCAATTTAAGTAATTTCCTGTAGTTGGAAGCCGTGAAGTTCCGGACCTTCTGGTTCTTCTTCGTGGCTCAGAGGAACGTCAGGTCCTTGATTTCGCCCTTTATGGTTTTTCTTTCTTTTGGGTTTTCCGTAAACTTCTTCAATTTCTTCTTTACGAAATCATGTTCACAAAATTAATCACGTCTTTGTGTAGCTTTGCTCTGCTGTCTCTCTCGTGTATGTTTGTGCTTACCTTATTGTTCTTAAATAATCGTGGTATACAGGATGATAGCTATACTCGTGGGATCACGTATCTGCTTTCCATTTGTGTGTGTGTGTGTGTTTAGCGAGCTATGCTCGTGGTGTCCCGTCTTTGTATCTCGCAGTGTCTAGTTTGTTCTTAAATTCGTGTGTGTGTGTGTGTGTGCGATTTGATTTTTCAAAGACAGATGCATCAATTGTTGCTTTACAGGTCAGTCTGCTTATACAAACTTGTTCCCTAAAGGTCTCTTTCGTACATTATTACCTGTAGACTACGTCTTCGTATTCACAATAATACTGTACTCCGTTTCTGTGCTTCCTGTTTCAGGTTTTCCCAGCATGCTGTGTCACACGAGTCTTTTGCATGTGACTCAAATGGTTTCCATTTACAGAGAATCCCGCGGACCAGGAAATGGCTACTGTCGTCTGGGCCCAATTCTTATTATCCTTCTTCCTTGTTTCTGCCATTAGCTGCTTCGTCTTTGACGTCATAATGACCTTGATGATATGATCATATAGTGTGTCTCATCCTGCACAGGTGGTTCCCTCACACTAGTGGGCAATGGAACTCTGATCATGCTAAGAACCTATGGGTGACCAAACACACGCTGGGAGTTCAATTAACGAGGGAGACAAAAGTCCAAATAGCATAATTTTGTCTTGTAAAACCGTGAGCGGTTCCTCTTGGTGGTCCTTGTCTGGCGCATATTTTAGGTCGGATTCTTTCTAAAGCCGGCCAGGCCAGTCTGGTAAGCTGCTTGGTGTACAACACCATCTGCCGCTGGTGCAAACGCGTTTGACGCGCACATGTTTATCTGTGGATGCAAAATCGTGCATCAGTTAACTTGGGAATGCTCGGAAAAGAATGTACACAACATAAGTACAGGGGAGCTTTGTGTGTTTATGTGAGTATTTGTCTGTGTTTATGTTTCTGTGTCTTTGTATTTGTATGTATGCCTATATGCGCGCGGCTGTACATACTGGATGTGCACATACATACTACTGAATTCCTATTTGTGTACTGTACGTGAGTCTCCGCTGGTGTTTGCGACCACCATACACGTGGCTGGATGTACCTATGTCCCCGGATGTATTCCTGTATGCCTGTCAATACAGGCTGCTTGCGTGTCCACGCGCTCCGTCATCCATCGTGTCCTCGTTTGTGATCCGCATTCACGTTATCAATGTTTTCCTTGTTACATCATCTATTGACAAGAGCAAATTGGCTGTTCCTCAGGTTCTGTGTACATCTGTTTCGAGATCCTTGTTCCATCGTGCCCTCGGGGCCTCCTACCTTCGGAGTTTTCTTTGTCCTTTTCTCTCTTTCCTTCGTCTCATTGCCTTGGGTCCAGTCAGTTGTTTCCTCCCTGGGCTCTTATCTCGTCTCTGGAAGCCAACATTTCTCCCTCTTCTCATGCCACCGTAGTTTCTGTGCCTTTCTTTCTCCCGCCCCTCTTCGTCAGTCTTCTTGTTCACTTTTATCTCCTCCCGAGGCGTTTTTGTTTATATACTGTATATATATATATATATATATATATATATATATATATATAATATGTATATATTATATATATATATAATATATATATATAATATGTATATATAATATATATATATAATATGTATATATAATATATATATATAATATGTATATATAATATATATATATAATATGTATATATAATATATATATATAATATATATATAATATATATATAATATGTATATATAATATATATATAATATGTATATATATATATATGTATATAATATATATATATAATATATAATATATAGTATATATATATGTATATATATATTATATATTTATATAATATATATATATATGTATATATAATATATAGTATATACATAATATCTATATAATATATATATATGTATATAATATATACACGTATATGATGTAAGCGGAATAGGAAACACAGGAGTCATTCCTTTGAAAAAGCATACCTGCGAAACTAGTCAGGAATAAACTCAAGACTAAGACTCCTGTGTTTCCTATTCCGCTTACATCAACCTGTCAGAATGTCTCAACATACACATATATATACATATATACACATATATACATATATATATACATATACACACACATATATATACACATAAATATATATAAATATATATATAATACACACATATTATATACACATATATATATATATATATATATATATGTATATAATATATATACACACACACACATATATATATATATGTATATAATATATACACTATATATATATATATATATATATATATGTATGTATGTATATATATATATATACATAGAGCTGTCTCTATTTACAATCCCCTAATTTCGCGGCCTGCATTTTTCGCTCTCCATTCTTGGCTCCATAGGGCTCTTGGTCTTCAGTTTTCCTTCCTTGCAACTCTGTCGCGTCCATCCTTCACCATGCTGGTCTTTTTTCCCCTTCTAGTGTATCCTACTTTTATTTTCTGTCTTCTTGATGTGTCCCTCACTCTTCGTCCTCTTGCATCTCCTCCACTGGCTCCCCAGAAGCCTTGATGCACTCTCTTGCCCCTTGATCATTTTCCATTTCTTTTTCATTATTCACTTTTACCCGACGCTTTTTTTTTTTTTTTTTTTCTGTGGTGTTTCGCTTAAGTGATTGTTAATGATCCCGTTGGTCATCATTGCTCTTCACGCGATTCTCTCCCATCACCCGAGGAAGCCTTCTCCTGTTTAATCTTGTTCTTGTTTTTCTCTCCGGGTTTTTCCAACTCGTCTGTATCTTTTAATGAACGCTTCATTTTAAATTTCTGGAGTGAGTATGGGAAGAACAGGAAAGGAAAGTGAGGGCAGGGAAGGCCACCTCCTCATCGAAAACAATTCATTTCTTGATGCGAGATAAGTTACATGAATACGAATATACTGAATATATATGTATATATATATATATATATATATATATATATATATATATATATATATATATATATATAACTTGTCACGTGCTAGCGGAGGTTCTACAATGGCCCTTGGCTGTACCACGTTTCAATTTCTAAAGGTATTTCTCCTCGAGCAATCTGTTCACTGGGACCCATTCAGTGTTGCACACACACACACACACACACACACACACACACACACACACACACACACACACACACATATATATATATATATATATATGATGAAGATGGAAAAAGAAGTCACGGGTCTATTTCAGAGTTTTTGAGTTTAACCAGGAAGAACATTTCTTGTAGAATAGAAAGACGAAATTAAACGAGATTGCTGTTTTGTTTTGTTTAGATTCTTCTGAAAATAAAATTTCTTAATGTTTGTACAATCAAAGCTTCTTTTACATGTCTCTGCGGTAAATATGTACCAAACCGTTAATGGTGCCGCTGTGGGCAGCCTACCAGGATTTTTTTTTTTTTTTTTTTTTTTTTGAGAAGAAACTGCATGCTACCACCCACCATGTGAATTATATTCCCATCAAAGTAAAAGATCTTCAGGAACTTCAGAACCTCAGATAACGTCTTACCGAAGCTTCTGGCCTTAATTTTACTTCTGAAGAACTTAGCATCGGCCATTCCCCTTTCCTCAACTCATTTGTAATCAACCACAACAATAAGTTCACCACTTCCGGGTACGTCAAACCAGCTAATGAATATCTTCCTGAACGGTCTGCGCCGTGTATGTGTGTGTGTATGTGTGTCTGTGTCTGTGTGCTTGCGCACACACATACACACACACACACACACACACACACACACACACACGGCGCAGTGGTAGGGTTCGCAACTGCTTCCACAGCGGTTCGAGTTCGGAACCCGCCCAGGGCTGAAATAATTTCAGTATCGCCGCGCTGCGAGTCGTTACTCCAACTTGTGGGCGGGGAGTTGGGTGTGTGTGTGCGTGTAAGGTCACAGCATTACCCATAGATCGGTCATATATGAGCTCTGAGTTCTCTTCCGGAAGGGAAATAACTGTCGATCACAAGTCCAACACATGATCCAAGACCATGGTGAATCACACACCTACACGCGCGCGCGCACACACACACACACACACACACACACACACACACACACGGTTGCTTGCGCTGAGAGTGATTGTAAGTTGAATGAGAGACTTGAGTGTAAGAGAGTCTGCTGGCAGACTCTTCTCTCTTTCATCTAGTAGCTTCTGGATCTCGCGTCTTTGTGATATCTTTCCAGATTCCTTCTTATGCTAAAGAGTCTTCCGAGAGATGAAGTGACGTCATTTTCCCCTCGCCTGTTCTTTGATTTTGAGTCTTTTTGCCCCCCCCCCAAAAAAAAAAAACTGTGTCATTGGGGCCATTGATTTTGCTTTCTTGTAAAGATTTCCAATGGCAAAGCTTGTCGATCAAGCTTCCGGTACATGACGAAGTCGATTGCAGATAAAATGTAGACCAACAAATCAAGCAAAAAAAATAGATAAATAAATAAGTTAATAAATTAATAAATGAGTTCGGAACCCGCCCAGGGCTGAAATAATTTCAGTATCGCCGCGCTGCCAGTCGTTACTCCAACTCTTGTGGGCGGGGAGTTGGGTGTGTGCGTGTAAGGTCACAGCATTACCCATAGATCGGTCATATATGAGCTCTGAGTTCTCTTCCGGAAAGGAAATAACTGTCGATCACAAGTCCAACACATGATCCAAGACCATGGTGAATCACACGCCTACACGCGCGCAAAGCTTGTCGATCGAGCTTCCGGTACATGACGAAGTCGATTGCAGATAAAATGTAGACCAACAAATCAAGCAAAATAAATTAAATAAATAAAAAGAAAAAATAAATGAAATAAGATGAAATAAATAATAGTAATAATAATGATACATACATACATATACCAAGGCTTTTTCCCCCTTCCAAGGGAGGTAGCCAAAAAGGGAAAGGCATAAAAACACTCCCACCCATTTCATCCCTAAATACACTCCACACCCCTCCCACCCTCCCTCTCATCTGAGCACCTCCTGGATGACGGGTCATCCCTGCACCCTGCCCACCGCCCTGGGTCAGAAGCAGTGTCGCAAGACACAGTACATCCACAGCAAGGCCGCTTCATTTAATCGGCGACCCCCCTCTCCGTCCCCCTTTGCATATAAGGCGAGGACGGGGAGAAATCCCTTCGGGCTGCGTCAAAATTCACTCACACATACTACCCCACCCCCCCCACCCCCCCGCCCATTCCTCCTCATGCAGTCACAACAATCATCCATATACAACCATTCTCCACTCACCTCTGTCTTCCTCCGTCCTCTCCCTTCCTTTCTCAACAGACATTCCCCTCTTCCCCAAAGCCCCCTTCACCCCATCCATCCACCTCATCCTAGGACGTCCCCCATTGTTCACTCCCTCCACATCTGCCTTCCATACCTCTTTTACTAGTCTTTCTTCACTCATTCTTTCCATGTGTCCAAACCATCCTAATATTCTTTCATCAACCCTATCTCCCAAATCCTTTTTCACCCCTGTTCTCCTCCTCACCTCCTCGTTTCTCACTCTATCCAGCCTAGTAACCCCATCATACTTCTCAGACACCTCATCTCAAACACATTCAAACTCCTTCTCTCTTCTTCTCTTATGTTCCACGTTTCTGCCCCATACAGTGCTGTTGGCACAATCACTCCTTCATACAGTCTCCTCTTCGCATCCATTCCCAAATGTCTATTCCTCATTACACTCTTTAAACCACCAAGGCATTTACTCGCTTCTCTCAATCTACATTCTACCTCCACCTTCACTCCACCTTTTCCTGCTACACTTGCACCCAAGTATCTAAAACTATCCACTTCCTCCAGTCGCTCTCCCTTAATGTTCACTTCCAGTCTCTCCCTTAATGTTCACTTCCAGTCTAAGAAAATAAAGTAAGCAATCGACAGATATTACAAGATATTCAGTTGATGTTTTCCGACAGAGTTTTAAACCGGCTAGCCTTTGGTCCTTCTTTGACATTAAAAAAAAAACGTACCCTAGTCTCCGGCATATAATGTAGTCCCCTTTGATACATTTAGCATCTCTGCAGACAATCATTTTATGAACACGTACATGTATAAGCAGTTAGAATGAAGTAGTATCTAATATTTCACAATCTAGTTGGAATTCTTCAGGTGTTAATATTAAGTCATTACATAGATCGGAGAGCCATGACTGTGTGTGTGACTGATGGCTTTAAACGGGCTGCCACGGAAATTAATTGAACAGCTTCACAGCCTAGGATTAACGTAGACAATTTACAACCCTTCTGCCCCCGAGAGGACGCCACGGGGATGAATGAAATCGTCTGGCGACAGTCAGAATAGAAAGAAAAGTCCCACCCAGCATGGAACGCGATAGAACATAAATGACCGACTTCTAGCCTCAACTTATCCACTTGTGTCCCGAAGACAACGCATTAGGAGCTGGAATAAGAAGGACCCCAGTTTGCTCTTAGGCCCCGTTCACACTAGGCAACTAGTGACGGTCACTAGTTGCCTACCGTTATTTTAAATTGAGCCTTTCACAATACGTCACTGCGGTTGCCCGGTTGCGCAACAGACTATGGCTGTTGCCCGCTCTGGTAACAAGTGACCGTCACTGGCAGCTGCCGTCACCGACCGCCTCTTTTTCTTGACCAGGAAAGCCAACAAAAGCACCTCCTCCATTGATGCCATTCTTTCGACTAATGAGATGATGAGAAAGGATTCCACAACTCGGTGATAGTCACTGGTTGCTTGCAGTTGCCCGAGACTTTCACACTAGGCTACTAGTGACGCTCACTAGTTGCCTAGTGTGAAAGGGGCCTTAGAGTTTCCCGGTGGCTTTTACTCTACCCGGCACTCCGGGCACATAAGGCAAAGGTGACGGCTTGGGATGCACATAGACGCCTCCTGGCGTATTTTCTTACCTCTTAGTTCTGACCAAACCTCTTTCTCCTCTTTCCTCTACTTCGCCGCCCTTTCCATTCTTTGCCCAGCGTCTCTCCTTCTCTTTGTTATACTTTCTCTCACAGTCTCTCGAACCTGTTTTTACTTCTCCATATCCTAACTCACCTCTCTCTCTCTCTCTCTCTCTCTCTCTCTCTCTCTCTCTCTCTCTCTCTCTCTCTCTCTCTCTCTCTCCCTCTCCTCTCTATCTTTCTCTCCACTCTAACTTTCTCTCCTCTCTTGGTCTCCTCTCTCCTCTCTCTACCTTTCTCTCTCTCTCTCTCTCTCTCTCTCTCTCTCATTTATATTCTCTTGTCCGTTCTCTCCCTGGCTTCCTTTTCGCTGGTAGTTGTATCCCATATTCAGTACATTACATTACATATGTACATACGTACATACATACATACATACATGCTTGCATACTCAATCTCACGTCTCGTATTCCTTTTTCCTTTTTCTATTCATCTCTTACCTCCTTTTTTCCATCCGTACACCTCCACGTCCTTCCTGATGTTCCCAGTTTCCGTTCTTACGTTTTCCTCTCGCCACCATCACGACCAACAGGACCCCCCCCCCACCCCCCATGTACCTTCCCGGGCACATCTCTCGGGAATGTGACCTTCATATTCTGACGCGATAGTCTCCCTCATCCTCTGGATGGGTTTTCCTCCCCCCGGCTCCCTGTTGACTTGGACACAGAATCTTCCTCTTCTTCTTCTTCTCCCTTTGTCCTTCAGACCTTCGTCCCTTTCGTCTCTTCCTCCTTCATGCGACCTTCCTCTTGGTCCAGACGGTTTCCTGCATCCGGTGCGCAGTTTTCCTCCCCGTCCCTCCCCTTCCTCCCCCTCCCTCCCTCCCTCCCCCTCCCTCCCTTCCCTCCCCCTCCCTCCCCCTCCCTCCCCCTCCCTCCCTCTCTTCCTTCCTCGTCGTCCTCATAGCCTTCTCCTCGTTGACCACATAGTATCGCTCTCTCGCGTATAATATTCATTTTCCTCCCCCCGGCCTTAAGAAGGTTTTTTATATTTATTGCCTTTCCCTTTAACGTCCCTGGCGTCAGATATTTACATTATATAACCCTTCCCTCAGGGGGGTAAAATTGACGTTCTCGTCCAATCTTATTATAACTGACGACAGACGATTTTATTCGGTCGAAGAAGGTGCCACTGTAACGAATGCTCAAGACTTCTTCCTCCGTTTGAATTAGCTCTTCTTCTCCTCCTTCCTGTCACTAAATACTTCTTCCTTCCTCCCAATACTCCTCCTCATCGAACTCCTCGCCCTCCTCAGAACCTTCCCTCCTCCTTTCCTCCCCCGCCCTCCCTTCTTCTGTCTTCCCTCCCCGTCCTTCCCTATCCCCCATCCCCGAGTTCTCCATCTTCTCTTCACTCTAATCTCTCTCTTTCTCTCTCTCTCTCCGCTCTCTCTATCTCTTTCTCTCCTCTCTCTATCTCTTTCTCTTTCTTTCCTCTCTCTATCTCTCCCTTCTCTCTCTCTCTCTCTCTCTCTCTCTCTTCTCTCTATCTATCTATCTTTCCTCTCTGTCTCTCCTCTCTCTCTCTTCTCTCTCTTTCCTCTCTGTCTCTCTTTCAGTCTCTTTCCTCTCTCTCTACCTCTCTTTCCTCTCTCTCTACCTCTCTTTCCTCTCTCTCTACCTCTCTTTCCTCTCTCTCTCTTCTCTCTGCTACTCTTCGTCCTCTCACCTTTCCTCTTCAATCCTTCCGGTACTTTTTGTTCCCCGTCCTTTCTCCCTCCCTTCCTCTCCTTCCATCTTCTTTCTTTCCCCCACCTCTTCTTTTTCCCTTCCTTCTCTTCTCCTTCCCTCTTCCTCCTCCCTCTTTATCCCTTCTCAATTCATCTCCCTTCTGTTTCTCTCCCTTATCTCTCTTTATCTCTTCGCCTTTACTCTCCCTTATCTGTCCCTCTCCCTTTTCCATTTTCCCTTCTCCCTTCCTCTCTCCTAATACTCTCCTCTCCTCTCTCCCTCTCTTCCTTTTCCCCCTCCCTCCTCTCTTCTTCTCCCTTCACCCTCCCTCTTTCTTCCCTTCCCTCTTATTTCTCCCTCTCTTTCCTCTCTGTCTCCCTCTCCCTTTTCCCTCATCTCCCTTTTCCGTCCCTCATGTTCCTCCCTCTCTCTCATTTCTCCCTCTTTCTTCTCCCTCTTTCTCCCTTCTCCTTCTCTCATCCTTCTCCCTCTCCCTTCTCTCTCCCCCTTCTTCCTCCTCCTCTTTTTCCCTTCTTCTCACATCCTTCTCCCTCTCCCTCTCCCTCTCCCTTCTTCCTCTCCCTCTTTTTCCCTTCTCCTTCTCTCATCCCTCTCCCTCTCCCTCTCCCTTCTTCCTCTCCCCCTTTCTCTCTGTCCAATTCAGCCTCTGCTGTCTTCTGTTTGTCTCTTTTCATTAACCTGTTCTCCTTATCTCTGTATTATGTACTCTACAGTTTCTACAAAAAATGTCCTTTTCAATTATCCTTCCACCGTATATCCCTCTTGTATCGCTCTCCACAGTACTCTCTCCCTCACTCCCTCACTCCCTCACTCCCTCCTCTCCTTCCTTCACCCTTCTCTGTACATAAGTTGAACCTATTCAGTAAATTGATGCGAATTATTGATTCAATTGTATCTAACGTCAACCGATTTGATTTTACTCAGGATCGCCTTTGGGTGTTTTAGGTAAATCAGGATCCTTTTCGGTTCAGGTCTCGGCCTTCAGCTGAATAGAATTTTCAGATATACGATGAAAATCTGTTGGGCAGAGTTCGTCACTCATAGAAACCTGTGCCACAGTCTTTGCTTACTGTTGCTAGAGTCTCTGCTTACTATTGCTAGTCTTTGTTTACTATTGCTAGAGTTTTTGCTTACTATTGCTAGAGTCTTTGCTTACTATTGCTAGTCTTTGCTTACAATTGCTAGTCTTTGTTTACTATTGCTAGAGTCTTTGCTTACTATTGCTAGTCTTTGCTTACTATTGCTAGTTTTTGCTTACTATTGCTAGAGTCTTTGGTTACTATTGTTAGAATCTTTGCTTACTATTGCTAGAGTCTTTGCTTACTATTGTTAGAGTCTTTGCTTACTATTGCTAGTCTTTGCTTACTATTGCTAGAGTCTTTGCTTACTATTGCTAGAGTCTTTGCTTACTATCGCTAGTCTTTGCTTACTATCGCTAGAGTCTTTGCTTACTATCGCTAGAGTCTTTGCTTACTATTGCTAGAGTCTTTGCTTACTATTGCTAGAGCACTCTACCTAAGTTGGTGGTGCTCACTCCTCTGAATGTGCCTCCACCCCCCATTAATGATATTCCCCCCTCTCCTCTCTCCCCTCCCCCCTCCCCCCTCCCCCGCCTCTCTCCTCATTCCCCCACTTCCCTGTCCCCTTCCTCCCCCTCCTCCCTCTTCCTTCTACTTCCTCTTCCTCCCTTTTCCTCTGTCCTTCACTATTTTTCCTACTCCACCTTTCTTCCCCTTAACTTACCTCTTCCCTTCCTCCTCCTTCCTCCCTCTTCCTCCCACTTCCTCTGTCCTCCACTCTTTCCAACTCCACTCTGTCCTCCACTTTTTTCCTACTCCACTTTTCTCTCCCTAAACTCATCTCTTTCCTCCATTCTTCTCTTTCCTCCAGTCTTCTCTCACATACTCGCTTCTCTCTCTTCCTCTGTTCTATCCTCTCTTTTCTCCCCTTCTCTCCTCTCTTACTTCCCCTTCTCTCCTCTCTTACTTCCTCCTTTCCCCTCATTTGTCCCCATCTGTCTTCTCTCTTACTTTCTTTTCCCCCTCTTTCCTCTCTCCTTATCTCCCCTTTCCTCGCCTTTCCTCCCCTCCCCCCTTCCCCCCTCTCTTCCCTTCCCCCCTCTCTTCCCTCCCCCTCCCCTCTCTTCCCTCCCCCTCCCCTTCACCTCCCCTCTTCTCCCCTCTTCTCCCCTCCCTTCCATTACACTCCCTTCCTCTCCCCTCCCTTCCCTTACCTTCCCTCCCCTTCCCTTCCCTCCCCTTCCCTTCCCTCCCCTTATACTTTCCCTCCCCTTCCTTCCCCTCCCCTCTTCTCCCCTTCCTTCCCTTACACTCCCTTCCCTTCCCTTCCCTTCCCTCCCCTTCCTTCCCCTTCCTTCCCCTTCCTTCCCCTCCCCTCCCCTTCCTTCCCCTTCCTTCCCCTCCCCTCTTCTCCCCTCCCTTCCCTTCCCTTCTCCCTCACCTCCCTTCCCCTCCCTTCCCTTCCCTTCCCTTCCCTTCTCCCTGCCCTCTTCTCCCCTCCCTTCCCTTCTCCCTCACCTCCCTTCCCATCCCTTCCCTTCCCTTCCCTTCTCCCTCCCCTCCCTCTCCCCTCTTCTTCCCTCCCCTTGTTTTACTTGGACCTCGCCTGCCTTTGATTTCCGTCGCTGCAGTTTTCCCCTCAACTTCCCCCTCGTCGTCCTTTTTCAGACTCTGCCTTGTGTCTTCCTCTTCTTTCGTTTCTACTCTTCTTCAACACACATATTCATATCTTCTCGTTCCCATGATTTTCTCTCTTTCGACTCTCTCTCTCTCTCTCTCTTTTTCTCTCCTTCCAGTCTTCTAGTTTTTCATAAATCTTCTTGACACTGTTTCGTTATTCTCCGTTCTCTCTCCTTCACTCTCTTTGTCCCTATTTATACCCTTTTTATCCTCCCTTCTGTCTAACCCTCCATTTCGTATCCTTCTCACTTGTTGACCCTCCTCACCCCACGTCATTGACCCTCCCCAGTCAACTCTTTATCATTCTCCCCTCCCCCCCACTGCCTCCCTATGAGTTCCCAGAGTTCTTTCTGGTCCCCCCTCCCTTGCAACCGGCGAAAGCCCCCGCCCCCTCCCCCCGGGGCCCCTCATTCGGTCCCCCCTGACCACCAGGGGACTGTTACTGGTCGCCGTGTCTGGCCCCATCTCGAAGGAAAGTCGAGAGTTTCTTCCGTAGTCCTTTTGTCCCTCGTCCCCTTTCCGCCTGCACACTGTATTCCCATTCTCCAACCAATAGCAGCATTTCCCGCTTTCTATGAAGGGTCAACATTTGTCCCTCGCCAACAAAAGCCACGGTACTATTTTTGATGTGACGCGTGCATTTTTCTCGCGTCTTATCGTTTGCGTGAATTGCTCGTATTTATCATTACCTCTAGGCAGTTCGGCGATGCACTGCCAATATGAATTTTTACTCTATTTTTATATATTCAGTCATTATTTGTGCCGTACGTGAAATGAAAATATAAATTTCCAAATAGAATGAAATATTTTCTCGCTTTGAGCCCTCTACTCCCGTAAATATCAGCGCCGTTCCTTTTTTGCCCTGACGACGTCAAAATAGATTTCTTTCTTGCCGCCTCACGCTCGCCATGCTTAGTAAATCGTTGCATTTCCTTGACAAAGTGGCGTCGTGCCCATTCTCTCTCCCTATCTCTGTCTCTCTCTTTTTCTCTCCCTCTCTCTCTCCCTTCTATCTTTATCTGTGTGTGTGTGTGTGTTATTATGTCTCTCTCTCATTTTCTCTCCTCCCCCTCTCTCTCCCTCTGTGTGTGTGTGTGTGTGTGTGTGTGTGTGTGTGTCCTTCTCCCCCTTCTCTCTCTCTCCCTCTCCCTCTCTCTCTCGCATTTTCTCTCTTTCTCTTTCTCTTTCTCTTTCTTTGCTCCTGGGCCTCCAATGTCGTCTCCGAGTCACGTTTTCCATTTTCTATTACTTTTCCATTTTCTTTATTTTCCCCCCTCCACTTCCAGTTTATGTTGTTGTGGTGTAGGTTGACATGCAAGGTATTTTGTATTTTTTACTTTGAAGTCTTCTTGTCGAGGTGCGGTGACTGTTTTTATGTACAAGATATTGATACCAAGAGGTCCTTCTTTCTGTGTCTGACGTAAGGAAGGTCTCTGCATCGTTGTGCTTGAAAATGGTACGTTTTGTCACTGCATAGAATACTTCAATGTTGTCAGGACTTGCCCCCTTTTTTTTTTTTTTTTTTTTTTTAGGAGTTTCCTCAGGAAGGACAGAATAATTTTCTCGCGAGTTGAGCGAACAACATAGCGACCGACTATCGACGTGCTTTACTATGTTCGACGGTGGGAGACGGTGAGCGGCCGAGACGGGAAATTTATCTAGGACATTGATCCTCAACTTTAGGTTTATGGATCCCTAGGGGGGTCGCAGAGTTTCGCAAGTAAGGCCCTGAACCAAAAACCGGTAATAATGAATACCCAACGATTACAATCAGTGTCGAAGTTGGGATCTTCAGAATGATAAGAAGCAGTATAACATAAGCATGAGTTACATGCACGATGTTTCCAACGTTCGTCTGCGTTATTTGAGACAGTCTTGATCCCTTAAGCGAGAGGGATGTCTGTAAAGGCGCCATCGAAGTGAAAGGGGGTAGGAGGGGGAACGGCTTCGATGACCTTTCTCAATTATCAAAGATACCCAAAAGGCTGGAGTCGCTCTCTGGTTTTCACAATAAAAACAATACATTTGCTGATAATTTTATATCTATTCTATGTATAAATTATGCACTGTATGGGGGCAGTAACATGGGACATAAGAGAGGAAGAGTTTAAATGTGTTTGAGATTAAATGCCTGAGAAGTATGGTAAAGGTTACTAGGCTTGATAGAGTGAGAAACGGGGAGGTGAGGAGGAGAGGGAGTTGGGAGATAGGGTTGATAAAAGAGTATTGGGATGGTTTGGACATATGAAAAATGAGTGAAGAAAGATTAGTAAAAGATGTGTAGAAGGCAGAGGTGGAAGGAGTGAACATGAATGGGCGACCAAGGATGAGATGGATGGGGTAAAAGGGGCATTGGGAATGAGGGGAATGTCTGTTGAGGAGGGACGGGAGAAGACAGAAGATAGGGAGAGAATAGTTGTGTATGGTTGATGCTGTGATGCATGGGAGGAAGGGGATGAGGGAAGAAGGGTGAGGGAGTATGTGTGAATTATATTTTGACGCAGTCCAAAGGGATTTCTCCCCGTTTTCTGTTTTTCTGCATCAGGGGACGGAGAGGAGGGGAGTCACCGATTAAATGAAGCGTCCTTGCTGTGGATATGTTGTCTTGCTGCATTGCTTCTGACCCAGGGCAGTGGGCGAGATGCAGTAATGACCCGTCATTCAGGAGTCAAGAAAAGAGGGAGGGAAGGGTGGTGAATGGGAGTGGAGTATGTGGTGATGAAATGGGTGGGACTGGATTTTAGCTTTTGACTTTGGCTACCTCCCTTGTATGGGGGGAAAACGCCGTTAGTATATGTATTTATAAGTTATATAGTACAAGGGATCTTCGTATGTAATTAGCATTACAAAGGCGGAGCATGCCGACAGGAGACCTTTTGGTCCATAACTAGGTTGGATGCGAAAAAATTATGATTATAAATAAATAAATAAATAAATAGAAATAAAATATAATAATATAAATAATGATAAGTTAAACAAATGCATAGGTATAGTTAAATAATAAACAGGTAAATAGTAAATAATAATATATTGACATATAACTAATAATAAATGTGAATCAAGGAAATAATGATAAACAAACAGACAAATGATAACAAAAATAACATAAAATAAATGACAGTCATTACAACATCTTGCTTAGGTGTTTATCTAAACAATTCATAAAGCTTCGAACTGAACTACACAGCACTACCTGTGCATTAACCAACAAGTCTATCAGAAAAAATACTATGTGAGGACGAGCCTTTGTTATTACAACGTTTTGCTTGTTTCGCTTGATTAAGTACATAAAAAGTCCTAACAAACTTAATAAAGCAAAGCTGTAATAAGCAAAACATCGTACAAATACAAAGCCTCCGTCCTTGCATATTTTTCTTTTGATAAGGTATCATATTGTTTTGAAAGTATATCGAATATTCAGTAACGGAGTTTGTATACGGAAGATAATGCTGGAGTGCGTTTTGAGAATTTTTGACACCTAGTAAGAGAGGAAGTGGAATTGAGCAGGTAAGTTAGTGCGAACGACTGATGAGCGATGGAGCAAGTGTGTTACTGAGTGGTCGCCGCGAGACAGGAAGCGTGGAAGAGGGAGACCAGACAGAAGGTGGAGAGACGAGATCGAGAAGTTCGTAGGAGTGACGTGGCAGAGGATGGCGCGGTCGTGTGAATCATGGAATGCTATGAAGGAGGCCTTTGTTCAGCAATGGACTCAGGATGGCTGATTTGATTGACATCATTTCCGTGATTGTTCTTTGCATCGTAACTTGAGCCCCACACTGGGCATTGACTCTTGAAAGTTTTATGAGTTTGATATTTGAGGGCATTCCTGTGACATTCCTACATACCAGCGTCACAACATTCTTTTACGAATAGAGACTAATACGAGAAAAACGAAGAAAAAGAAATACATTTTTAACTTCTACTGCCCCTCCTCTCTACAACTTTTTTTTTTTTTTTTTTTTTATAAATTACAAAGGATTACAAAAGCGGAGCATGCCGACAGGAGACCTTTTGGTCCATATCTAGGTCGGATGCGAAAAATCATAATAATAATAAATGAATAAATAAAAACTATAATAATGTAAATAATGAAACACATAGATAAATGCGTAGGATTTGAATAATAAACAGGTAAATAGTAAATAATAAATTGACATAACTAATAATAAACGAGAAGCAAATAATAATAAACAGACAAATGATAACAAAACCTCTTTCCTTTATGACATCATCCTTTCGGCGTGTGTTTGCTCGAGAGGATAGAAGCGCTGGTTATTGCCAACGAAATATTGATTCTCGTATGAATACACGCGGATATGTGAATCTTGAAGTGTCAAACTGAAGTACAGAAATTTGTATGACACGTTTTGATGTAACAGATTCATAGGAGTTTACATTACCGGTGGGTATATCGTAGAAGACATGAGCTTAATCAGAATAGAAAAAAAAGTGATAGAAAAATAAAATTGGTAGGAGGACCAGGACATTATATTCATCTGGTGAAAGGAACCACTGATAGTACTGAGGAAACCGAATTTGCTTGTGAATCAGAAAATGGAAAAAAAAAATGGAACCTTTCTTGGGGTAAAAGGTGGTCACTTGCAAAAGATATGACGCTGAGAATAGTGGGGGTCTGTTACATAAGATAAGAGAGGCGAAAGCTCGAAGGCTTTTGTGAGGGTCTGCGCGGAAGTTAAAAGAAGGAAAGAAGATGCGAGAAAGACAAATGACCGAAGGAACGGAAATGCAGGAATGAGACGTGTCACAGATAAGGCCGGAAGGAATCGAAATGAAGAGAGCAAGCGCCAGCACAGGCGAAAATAGTACAGGGAAGGGTGAGGGAAAGGGGAAAGGTTTTTTGTTCTTACCGTGTACAAGGGTAAAGGAACAGCCGTGTAACGACAGTCTTGTGCAGCAGGATATGTTAAAGTCACCCATTTACTTGTAACAACACACACACACACACACACACACACACACACACACACACACACACACACATATATATGTGTGTGTGTGTATGTGTGTTTTCTGTAAATATATTATGTAAATACTACCCCTATTTATTAATTATCATGCACAGTATTTTCCGTTTTCTGTCAATAAACCATAGAATTAACACAAGCAATATTATCTATTACCAAAGACTTTTGACCAAATTATTATCTACATTCATGTTGCCGTTAGGTTTCTCTAAGGCGGTTTCTATATGAATGCTACGACTGAATACATCCTTCAGAAAGGAAAGAAAAAAAAATCTCGCCATACTAGTAGACACGAACGGCTACTCCCATCCCGTGATGGTCCGTTATGCAACTGCTCCGTAGGATCGAACTCGAGGGTTCAATTCTGTGGGTTTTAGGGTCATAATCATGAGCTGTGTGTACGTGTCCGCATTTCCTGGAACACATTAACTCGTCTGCCCTTCTATGGAATACGTTTTATTATATTTCGCTTTTGACTCTGCAATGCGTTTATACTTCGGGGGGGGGGAACATACGCGTTAATTGAGTAATACATTAGCAAGGTGAAGCTGGATTAATGTGTTATGTGTAATATTGCAGAATGCAGTGTTTTCGAGCGTCTCTCTCGCTCTTTAATTGAACTCTTAAGCTCTCTTCAGTAATCCGAATTTGGTTTTGTTAGTGAGAGAAATAAACATGTTTATGAGTTGATAAGAGGCTAGATGAATATTGAGCAAAGAAATAAAATTTTGTGTATTGGAAATTGAGATTTTATTTGAATAACAAAAACGTGAAGGTAGTGTAAAGGAAAAAAAAGGATGGAAAATGGATAGCGATAGATGTATATAAATATATATATATATATATATTGTAGAGACATTTTGACAAGTTGACATAAGCGGAGTAGGAAACACAGGAGTCTTGGTCTTGAGTTTATTCCTGACTAGTTTCGCAGGTATGCTTTGATAAAGCATACCTGCGAGAACTCTAACCACAGCGCCACGAGGTGTGTGTGTGTGTGTGTGTGTGTGTGTGTGTGTGTGTGTGTGTGTGTGTGTGTGTGTGTGTACACACACTAAAAGGCCTTTCCCTCTTAATTAGGTGAGGCCAGAGGATGAATGTATATTTGTTATATTTATTTACTCAACATAAAATAAAATAGGAATCTGAATGTGGGACAGTTCTAAGGGATAAAAACTACATGGTTGACCATTCTTCCACGGCGATTAGAAAAAAAATAACCAAAATTAGAAGACCTGTATAATTGTAGGATAAGACAGGTAATACACTACTGGTGTATGTTAATGGTCATTCACATATAAAACATTCTTTATCAGATATTTAAACATTAAACTTCATAGTTGTAGCTGTATATCCATTTACACGAAAATACAATACGGGTTTTATGTAATACAAAGAATCTCATTGGCTGATTGGGAAGGCAATGTATATGATTCACAAAAAAAATTATGTAAACATCATTTATGGAAAAAAAAATCATAAAGGATTCAATAGGTCTAGCCTGAGGCACAATTGGATTCAGTTCTAAGTACTACAGTGGTTGGCATCTTCTGCGCGGCTGGAGCAAGCGTGTTTTTATATACCGGACATTTACGATGCTCGTAAGGCTAGTAGGTCGTAAGATATTTATTCGTGTCGTAATCCTGCGACCTAAAAGTATTCGATTCCCACGGTTCCCCCAGAAGACATTAGCCACTTTCGTTCTTATAAGTAGGTTGGCATTTTGTTCCTGGGGACAATATCGCACTTAAGAATCATAGAAAAGGTAAAGGGTTTAAAGGGGATAGCAGAACGGAAAAATAGTGATGAAAATTGGAGACCAGTCTAAATTTTTTTTAATAATAAATAAATACTACTACTACTACTACTACTACTACTACTAACCGATTGAGGGCCCTGGCCGCTACAACAAGATGCCTTCAGACTCTCCGAAATAAATAAAATGAATAAAAATTATATGCATACATATATAATAAATAATGGTAAGTGAATTGGTCTGTGAGAATGACACTAAATTCCTTACTGTACTGACTCCATACAACGTACTGTCAGAACCTCATCGGGGGACTTATAAATGGAGACAACTGTACCACCCATATCGTGTGACCTGGAATTAAACAAAGGTACGGTTTAGATCTTATTTCACACGATGTACTCCCGGGTTCGACTCCCCCAGTGATTGCCTCCTGCCCAGGCAAGCAGTTCGATCTCCTAGAACAATGGATACGATTTAGGTCGCAGGTAAGCGCCTCGTGGCGTCACTTTTGGTATTATGTAATTATTAATGCCACATGAACGAAATGGAGAGGACATGAAAAATAGTGATTTGATTTAGCATTAATCGAGTTACGAGTGGTCTCGTTAGATATTTAACGAATTAGTTAATTTTTAGTTAATTAATAGAAAATTAGGTAACTGGTAAATAGAAAATTAGTTAATAGGAAATTAATTGGTTAATAGAGAAAACTAGTTAAGTTATGGAAGAGTTAAAGACTTCCAGAAACAACCGGGAAGTATAAACCACGTGTAGTGAAGCGAAGTTTTGGTGACAAAGTTCTCTAACCTAAACAGTTAGGCTGTGATTTTTTCCCGTATCAAAAAAAAAAAAAAAAAAAAAAGGAGGGGGGGGGGACATGGATCAAACAGAAATATCCATAAAGGCCGGGCAGTGGTTTCAAATGCTTTGATCGTCGGAGTGAAGAATAGAAATACATTGATAAGTGTTATTGAAAAATAGTAAAATATTTTTTTATTTATCATTATTATTGTTACGGGACGGGGCTGGTTAGTGAAGAGACGTTACGTATAACGGATAAGTGCTTAAGAACCAGCTCACTTCTAGAAGCCACTGTAGGACTGAACTATCTGGTCAGGGCCTAGATAATTCGTAAGACTAGAAGTAAAGGTAACAAAGAAGATTCCAGGAAAGGAATATTAAACTAGCGATAAAACTAGTAAACGAAATTATTAATATGGAAAATATTTACAGGCAATCAACACAAAAGAGAATGGGCAGGTGGGTCAATGGGACCGTTACATGATTATAAGAATATGGAAATTATCGTTCAAATAAGAAACACAAGATACGTATACAATATGGTACTAAGTACAAAGAGATCAGGAACATGCATCAAAATAAGTAATAAGTACAAATATAAGTATAAAGTAATGCAATGTATATCAGACACGTAATGTAGGCAAAAAGGGTGATCACTTCACACCAATCGTCTCATGAGTCTAAACTTCTAGTTTTTATCAAGAGATCAATATGCGAGAAAATGACAAGGAGTGAGCGATTTCCACCGCTTATATACCATTGGACCGGAAGCGGGATACTTCCGGTTAAGGGTGCGGGTGAGCGAAAGGGGGGGAGGAGGGTAAGTTAACACACGTCAACATGGGTAGTTTTAAGACCCTCGACTCGCTTGAACAATCTACTTATTTAGTAACTGTCAAATCTGTGCGCTCCGAACTATTCAGGATTTCGCTTGTCTGTTTGTTCTACAAGAGTGCGCACCTTTCTCCGCACGTAGGCAAGATTACATATAGTGGACGGGCGTTACTGCTTAACATTGTTACAATACATACACAGACAAGAAATATGAACATAGTTATGTAATACAAAGGAACACAATTCTATAACATAATTACACATATGACGTAATATCTAATATTACGTTACATTATTATTAGTATTATTATTATTATTATTATTATTTTGTGTACGTGCGTCCGCGCGCGCGCGCGTGTGTGTGTGTATGTTGTGCGTGAACCTATACGTATAGGTAAAACAGATTATTTTGGTCATTATTACAAACAAATTTCTCGAACCGGGATGAGATGAACGGAGCCTGGATCCAGTAAATCCTCTCGCTCGTGTTTCTGTCTCACGTTTAGCTGAAATAAATAAATAAATAAATAGATAAATAAAACGCCCCATCAGGTGTTTCCAGAACATGTATACAGAGGCCCCTGGCATTGGAAGGCTTGTTAGTCAAAACGGCTGCATGCCTCTTTGGTAACGGACGCTCTGCATGACTGTACGGGTTCCATGACGTGCGGAAAAGAGAGCAAGTTACTCTTTACCCATAGAGTACAGTTCAGAACCTCTGGCGCCGATTGCACGAAATCGGCTGGTGACAGCTGCCATTGACGTCTATTGGTGCTGCTGCTCGTCGGCTCGCTGTGCCATGGTGTTGTGTGGTTGTGGTGATAAAGTGGAGGAGTGGTAGCCCAGCCCGTGTTGTGTGCGTGTATGTGTGTATTCACCTTGTTCTTTGGATCACGTGTTGGACTCGTGATTGGTAGCTATTTCCCTCCCGGAAGAGAGTTCAGAACTCGTATGACAGGACTCGTACGCTCGTTTCGCTTCAGTAAGAGGTGTGTGTGTGTGTGTGTGTGTGTGTTATTCACCATGGTCTTGGATCACGTGTTAGACTCGTGATTGGCAGCTATTTCCCTCCCGGAAGAGAGTTCAGAGCTCCTATGACCGATCTATGGGTAATGCTATGACCTTACACGCACACACACACCCAACTCCCCGCCCATGAAAATTGGAGTAACGACTCGAAGCGCAGCGATACTGAAATTATTTCGGCCCTGGGCAGGATTCGAACCCGTACCGCCGTAGTGACAGTCGAGGACTCTGCCAACCGCGGCACCGAGTGTGTGTGTGTATGTGTGTGTGTGTGTGTGTGTGTGTGTGTGTGTGTGTGTGTGTGTGTGTGCAAGTCGTACCCCGCAGAAAAAAAAATAGAAAAAAAATGCTTACCGCATATAAAAAATATGCCGACAACTTGTGCTATGTCGGGCACCTGAATTTGATCCATGGACTTGTGATACATCTCTCGTCGTAATTTTATATATTTTTGTTTACAAAAAATAGTAACTTTATTATAAGGAAACTACACAGTATGGGACTTCATTAAAGAATATACAACTTAGGGCAAAGAATTCAGCGAATGCGGGAACGTGGAAGCTGGCCGTTTGGTAGACATGCTCAAGTTTCACGACTCTGAGAGGAAAAAAATCTCTTCCTTTTCCTTCTCTTGGTTTCCTTTTTTGTCAGCCTCTTGCTTTATTCAAGATCCCCTTTTTTCATTATTGTGTATCTCTTTCTCTAAATATATCGTTTTAGAAGATGAAACTACAACGACTTTATCTTGACCTCTCAGTACGGTGTCAATTAGTAGCCGATTATTTCGTTCACTTGAGGAATTAATGTAGTCTTGAGCGAAACATTGTGACATTAGTACGTCAACATGTTAAAAAAGTTGATACAACACTATAGTAGTGTGTCTGAATCAAAAGGTATTAAGTTTTTCAGTCAATTTTTAATGAAATTGACACTTTCCATGGTAATCACTTGAGCTTACTTAAGGTATTCATCGTGATTACACCTTTCATCGTACATTTTTTATATTTTAATTATTTATGATTTATTTTTACTTTTATAAGTAAATAATCACTTTTTTTTTGTGATAAGTCGAGTGTTAGATTGGGAAACGACCTAGAAAAACTCGGGAATTATTGGCCTATCCCTATTATTAATGTTTTCATATGGACAATGATTAACTTCATCCCTTTGAAGATGGGGGATTGTCTGGAATTGATACTTCATGGGAGTTGGTGTCACAGGTGTTCGAGCTGACGTCACGAGCAAATTTGGTCACTTGATGGCAGATTCTTTCATGAAACTGAATCCTGAAATATTCGCAATGCAGGAGTACCAACCATCGAAAGGATTTCGTGGACTTCCTCTGGCTAATTAGGAGGGCTATAAACGGATGGTCGTGAGTTTGAGTCCCCGGACCCGCTGTGGGCTTTTTGCGTTGGTTCTCGACAGCCCTGTTCAGGCGGGGAGGAGACCTAACGTCAGCAGCAAAAAAAAAAAAAAAAAAAAAAAAAAACCCAACTGACAGGGTTTCGTCCCACCAAGGGTGTCTCATTTCCCACTGCGTGCGAGTAAGGTGGTATTTTTTTTTTTTTTTTTTTTTTTTTTTTTTTTTTTTCTTTTTTCTCCGACGTTAGGTCTCCTCCCCGCCTGACCAGGGCGGTCGAAAACCAACGCAACAAGCCCACATTTGGTCTCTTGTCACAGATTTTCGACACAAGATTTGCAATCCAAAAGAAGTGTCGAAGACTTATCTTGTTATCTTCATTTCAAAATATATTTTATATACTTAAAAAAAAAAGAAAAAAAAATCTCCAGTAAAGCATTCTTAACTGCGCCAACATTGCACTTTCTTTAGTTGTCAAAATGGAAACCTAAGAATAAAAATAAAAAACATAAAAAAAGAAAAGAAAATATACATGAATAGGTGAATAAGCAAATAAACAAATACAGTAATAAACACAACAATAAATTATGAAGCTATGTACACCGCCTTCGTGATTTAGATATGAAAGTGTATACAAATGGAGAATCATTCGGCTGATATACGACTTCTCGTGGAAATATGGATTCATATTTTATGCCAAATACGACGCACTTGGGACAAACTGGGGCCCATTATTGGGATCTGCGCTCCCTAATTACAAAGATGCAAGTGTCATTTGCTGGTCAGCAAAAATCACTCGGGGGCCATGCAATCATTAAGCTTTATATGACGCTCGTTACGCAAGCAAGACCTTCATCGTGGTAGCTCTCCAAAAGGGACGTCGTTTAGAATCGTCTCCATCCTTCCTGTTTATCTTGGAAACCTGTTAACATCTTCAACTGGAGGTGCAGCCCCGAGGGCCGGCACTCAGTCCTTTTCATGTAAGGAACTGACAACCGGTGACTGATCGCCTCCTTCTCCTCCTCCTCCTCCTACTACTACTACTACTACTACTACTACTACTACTACTATTATTACTACTATTAAAATCCGTTGATTTACAAAGAGTCCCACACTAGTACAGCATAGACGTACGCCATTTCTTCCTATATATTTCTAAGGAAGGACCCGTCCCGTGGATCGTTGCCATTCACTGTGTGGCTTCGGCTTTCTAGTCCATGAAGCCTGGAACAACAACAATTAATATCATTACTGTCTCCATCCGGTTGGCCATATCGTGACTTCGATATCTGGAAGTCGAGGCGTAATGTACTCTTCGGTCGTTTCTTAAGTCCATGAAGCCTGGAACAACAATTAATATCAGTACAGTCTCCATCCGGTTGGCCATATCGTGACTTCGATGTCTGGAAGTGGAGGCGTAGTGTACTCTTCGGTCGCTTCGTAATGGTACTCAGGTTCTCCTGTGTCATGGAACAGTCTCCGAAGCCCTCGCCTTTACCTCTTCTCACTCCCTCGGCCTTATCTCCTCCAGAGAATGTTTACTCTGTCGTCAAACACTCCCTCTAACGGCCGTCGTCCAATTTCCCCCCTCCCGGTCGCATATTACTTCTGCTTTGGATTTGGTTTCTGTGATACGAGGTACCCTCTCAGGACAGTGCTTCGCAAGGCTTCTTTCAGGAATGCGATGTACAAGTTTTAATGACGACAGGATGCTTTAACTCAGTGTATTGAGATACGTAGGTGCACTTACGTGATTGTCGTTTATGGACAAATGTATTGAATAATCTGTTGGTCTCATTAGTTTACGGATCTGTGCGTATTTCATTTTGATTCAGTTTTGCTAATCTATAGTAAGTTGGATATTGTGCACATGCATTTATATATATATATATATATATATAATATATATATATATTTATAATGTATATATTATATATATTATATTATCATTATTATTAAGTATATATATATATATATATATATATATATATATATATATATATATATATATATATATATATACACATTCAGTATATATGCTGTGTGTGTTTTTGTGTGCGTGCGCGCGCCTTGGTACAGTTTATACCCAACGATTCTTTTCCATTAGTGAGAATCTTGTTTCTTAATATTTCTCTCTACGAAACATGAGGAACTGCGGTCACTTTCCGAGTCTTTGATGTTGTCGTAGTTTAAAATTATTTCCTCCCAGGAATTTCCTGTTTCTTTCGAGGGTACTAACAATACAATCTGAGATCAGTAGACATCTGTTCAACGACGCACAGGGGCTAAAATTTTCATTTTCTTTCTTTCTTTATTTATTCGTTTATTTGTTTATTATTATTCTTTTACCTTCACCTCCCTTCTACTCCACCTCTTCCTTTCGTGTTTTTCTTAATTCACCGCTTTGTTTTCTTGTTTCATTTCTTTTACGTTAGTCTCAAACTATGTGTTTGTTTTTGTTTAGGTATTTATTGTATGTTTCATTTTATTATCTACTCTTTTGTGATAATCGTCTTGTCCCAAAATTTTCATGCCACCTCACGATTTTTGTGTGTGTGTGTGTGTTTATGTATGTGTGTATGTGTGTGTGTGTGTATGTATGTGTGTATGTGTGTGTGTATCGGAATGGACCACATCCCAACTTTGACAATTCGCTTCTCTACTTCCGGCATTAGGCAAAAACGATGCGTCAGGAAAAAGTGGAATATAGCGTTACGCGCTAGACACAAATAGCCCAAGATATCGTACAAGTTTAGGTTAGTTTCGTTACATTCCACGCACAGGACGTCCATTGTGCGTTTGGCAGTTCAATCAGTGCATACGTGGTGCTCTTTTCCACGTGTACTACTACACCAGTAGACTTTCCCCCCTTCCTCTTCCCTCCCGCCGCCTAAAATCTTTCACAGTCATCGGTGCCTTCCGGGTTCCTTGTATGCCTCCGTTTTCTTTGCTCTGAAAACTTTCTGTAACGTCTCGCTTCCCTGCTACATTAGATAGCTATGCCTTCCTCCCTCGCTTGTTCTACCCTCCTTTCTTTTGTATCTTTCTCACCCTCTTGCTCTTTTTCTTCTTCTTTTCCATCTCTATTTCCAAGTACCTTACAGTGGTTTGATATGGTTCCAAATGAAAAATCATGTCTTAAAAAAAAAAATCTTGGTTCATAATGAATCCGGATTTTGAATTGAAATAAAGATAATAAATAGATAAATAGATAAACGTATTTAATACATATATAAAGTAATATGTAAATAAGCTAATTGATGAATAGATAATTATATAGATAAATTAATTATATAATGAAAAATATACAACATTACTATGTATTTATCTCATGTTGCTTTTTACGACCTTAGTGTTTCATGTAATAGACACACACACACACACACACACACAGTAGTAGCGTTAGCAACCTCTGCTATGGCGGTCCGAGTTCGAATCCCTCCTAGGGCTGAAATAATTTCAGTATCGCTGCGCTGCGAGTCGTTACTCAAACTCGTAGGCGGGGAGTTGTGTGTGTGTGTGCGTGTAAGGTCACAACATTACCCGTAGATCGGTCATATATAAGCTCTGAGCTCTCTTTCGGGAGGGTAATAGCTGTCGATCACGAGTCGGACACGTGATCCAAGACCGTGGTAAATCACACACACACACACACACACACCTCCTACTGAAGCGAAACGAGCGTATGAGTCAGAGAGAATCGAAATCATGTCTTTGGTCATAGATTGGAAAAACATCAGAAGCTTTTGTTTTGCCACAGATAGAAGAACATCAAAAGGTTTTTCTTTTGCCGTAGACCGAGAAGACAATATTGCAATATTCGTTCGGGTTGCACAAAAGCGTCTGTGTTCGGAAGCGGTGGCTATCGTTTATCGCGTAGTTGCATTTACCTTCCCGGATCTTCTTGCCAGCCAGCCTGCTATGCCTGCCTCCCTGCCTCCCTGCCTGGCTGGCTGGCTATCCTGTGTAATGTCCATGTTTTGGACCGGGTGCGTGTTTTATTATTGTACATATTTTTCTATCTTGTTTATTTATTTATTTATCTTTATTTATTTTATTTATTTATTTATTATTTTGGGCTGTCTGTGCCTGCTTGCCTGGCTGGCTATTCCATGTAATGTTCATGTTTTGGACCGGGTGCGTGTTTTATTATTGTACATATTTTTCTATCTTTTGTTTATTTATTTATTTATCTTTATTTATTTTATTTATTTATTTATTTATTTATTATGTTGGGCTGTCTGTGCCTGCTTGCCTGGCTGGCTATTCCATGTAATGTTCATGTTTTGGACCGGGTGCGTGTTTTATTATTGTACGTATTTTTCTATCTTTTATTTATTTACTTATCTTTATTTATTTATTTTATTTTATTTATTCATTTATCTATTTATTATGTTGGGCTGTCTGTGCCTGCTTGCCTGGCTGGCTATTCCATGTAATGTTCATGTTTTGGACACCGGGTGCGTGTTTTATTGTTGTATATATTTTCTATATTTTATTTACTTATTCATTTATTTATATATTTATTATTTATTATATTGGGCGTGTGTCTATGCCTGCTTGCCTGGTTGGCTATCCTGTGTAATGTCCATGATTTGGGCCGGGTGCGTGTTTCATTATTATATACATTTTTATATCTTTTATTTATTTATTTATTTATTTATTATATTGTGCGTGTGTCTGTGTGTCATGTGGCGATATTCTGCGAAGAACTAGATTCACTGGTTCGTAGAAATCATCTATTGTCGATTCTTCAGAAGGGTAGGTACATAGGCACTGATAATTGTGTTCCATAGCGTCCGTTGGTGTGTGTGTGTGTGTGTGTGTGGTGTGTGTGTGTGTGTGTGTGTGTGTGAGAGAGAGAGAGTTGTATGTGATTCACCATGATCTTGGATCACGTGTTAGACTCGGGATCGACAGCTATTTCCCACCCGGAAGAGAGCTCAGAGCTCGTATATGACCGATCTATGGGTAATGCTATGACCTTACACGCACAAACACACCCAACTCCCCGCCCACAAGAGCTGGAGTAATGACTCACAGCGCAGCGATACTGAAATCATTTCCTGGGCGGGATTCGAACTTGGACGCTACGACTGCGTCGTCGAGTCGTGTATGTGTGTGTGTGTGTGTGTGTGTGTGTGTGTTGGGGAACTCATGTTCATTCTATTGTTCCTGTTTGCAAATCTCTCCCGTTTCTACTCTCTTCTACTCTCTACCTCTCTTATTCTCTCCTTCTTTTCTTTTACTTTATCTTCTCGTATTAATCAACCCTTCCTTCCTGTTTCCACCTTTTCACTTTTTTTTATTTTTTATGATTTCCCCATTTCCCCTATCAGTTCCCGTTACTTCTACCTTCATACTGATTCTCTTTCTCTCTCTCTCTTTCTCACTCTCTCTTTCTCTCTCTCTTTCTCTCTTCCTTTTCCTCGTTCTTTCTAATGGCGCCTTCTCTTTCTTCGGTTTCTTGTTCTTTGTTCTTGTCTTTCAACCTGTCTATTGCTCTCGTGGTTTACTTGCTGTCCTTCAGCAAGGTTCTGACGGTGATATTCCTAAAAAAAATTATTTCCATATTTAAATCTTATATAAATCATTGGAAGGGAAATATTTATATAAGGTAAAAAAATTAAGAATACCACCGTAAGATTCTTACGGGGGTATTCTTAAAAAAATCCTTAAATAATTCTTACATAAATCCTTGGAAGGGAAAGATTTATATAAGGAAAGAATATTTTTTTAAGAATACCACCGTAATACTCTTACGGTGGTATTCTTAAAAAAATCCTTATATAAATCATATATATATATATATATATATATATAAATCCTTGGAAGGGAAAGATTTATATAAGGAATCTTTTTTTAAGAATACCACTGTAAGATTCTCACGGTGGTATTCTTAAAAAAATCCTTATATAAGTCCTTGAAAGGGAAAGATTTATATAAGGAAAGAATCTTTTTTTTAAGAATACCACCGTAAGATTCTGACGGCGGTATTCTTAAAAAAATCCTTAAATAGATCTTACATAAATCCTTTGAAGGGAAATATTTATATAAGGAAAGAATCTTTTTTTAAGAATACTACCGTAAGACTCTTACGGTGGTATTCTTAAAAAAAAAAAATCCTTAAATAAATCTTATATAAATCCTTGGAAGGGAAAGATTTATATAAGGAAAGAATATTTTTTTAAGAATACCACTGTGAGTCTCCCTGTCCGTTTATTTCAACTACCACACCCGATCCCCGGCCCTTCTCCTGCTCCTGTCCTTACGTCATCGCCCATTCTCTCTGCCTTTGTCATTATTTCTTCCCTTCTGCTTCCTTCTTTTCCATTCACCTTCACGTATTTTCCTTACTTTACCTTCCCTTGCCTTGCCTTGCCTTCATGTTGTCTCCCAGTAACTCACCAGCCCTCTCTTTTCCTTCAGTTTTCTCTTTTTCAATTTCTCTTCCATCATTTGTGTCTCTCAACCTATCCCCTTTCTTTCCCCCCCCCATTTTATGTTTTTTTTTTCAGTTGGCTTCCTTCGTGGTCATATATTTTCGTATTTTGTTTTTCGTTCTCTTCTGTTTTCTTCTTGTTCCC
>NC_134787.1:57812308-57817308 GCF_046742065.1 Oratosquilla oratoria
GCGATTACATAAGGATGAAGGGAGATACGAGGCCTAAGAGGATCGTCTGTGACGGACAGCTCCATCGTGAGGGAGTTCATTTTTTGGCCGATTAAATAATTTTATTTATTAATTAGTTTATATAAGTATATTGATTTATTTGATTATTTATTCATATATTCATTTATCTATTTACTTATCCGTCTTTTATTATATTATATATTGATCTTTTTTATTTTTTCAGTTTTGATGTTGATATTTAATTTCGTAATTTTTAATCATATTATTATTATTATTATTATATATGTTATGTTAGAATTTTTTTTTATTTTTTTTTTAGTAATACCCATGTGTTCCCTAATAATGGAATATTTCTCTGATATATTAAAACCTAAGGTGCGAAAAAGGTTTCCTTTATCCGAATGAAATTCCCTGGAGGCAGTATGAACAAGTTTATATATCGAAAGAAGTACTCAAGAGATTAATTACGTAATCGTCGACTTAATCCATCCAGTTCGGCTACGTATTACATAGAGTGGTGCCATGCACCAAGCCAAACTCTCTCAGTATATCTTGTTCAGCAGTTACTTCCAGGTCTTCTCATAGATTCATGGTTGACATTGACACAACGATTGTCTGTTATTTAGGCTTAGTTGCTGACATCTAGTGACTCTCAATATATCTTGTACATCAATTACTTCTAAGTCCTTCCATAGATTCGTGGTTGACGTTGATACAACGATTGTCTGTTATTCAGGTTTAGTTGCAAGGAAGAAATTCTAGGAGGGGAACAGTAAGGCCTGAAGGAGTTAAGTATTGTGTACTTGTATAGCACCGTACATTTATGATTATTGTGCGTATGTATTAATAGGCCGGGAGATACATGTTTTCTCCCTTATATATTTATCACATGTTATATAATCATGTTGTACTTGTTATTGTAATATCTGATCGCGATTCGTGTATGTTTTTCCCGTCAAGTTTGAGTTTGATGGCATGGCTTGGCGTCGGAGGCAGTCTTGGTTCTGCCTCCTTTGCGACCGCATGCTTGTATATGTAGTGCTTTACAGTTATTAATTCATTCATATTCAGTGTTTCATTGACCACCCTTATACAAGTCGAGTGTGATCATTATTCTTCTTGAAGTTGAGAATAATCTCCAGTCATGAAATAATATTGCGTGACTCTGGGCCGTAAGGGGTACTAAGTCCTTTAAATGCTAATCGAATGAAGTTTTTATAAGTCCTTTAAATAATAATCGCATGTTGTTTTTGTAGTCGTTACCTCATAAGGCGCGGCAATCTGTACATCTAAAGCTCGTTTCAATACATATCAACTCTGAAACAAGAGTTAAGATCTTGTATGATGACAAAAAAATAAATATGTGTGTGCGTGCGCACGTGTGTGTGGGGGGGGTGTTTGCGTGTGTGCATGTTTTTTGTGTATGTATGTGTGTGTGTATTCAGTATATACAGAAATGTTTAACCTCTTGTTTTATGTACTCGTAAAGCTAGTTTTCATATTACATACCTCTTTTGTTTCCATACTTTGCGTTCTTTATTGTTGTTGTCCATAATTGCATTCACATCTTTGTGTTTTAGATCCTTCTTGTTTGTTTCGTCTTCTTCTTCGTCTTCGTCTTTATTTCTTCTTCTTCTTCTTCTTCTTTTCTCCTCCTTTTCGTCTTTTCTTCTTTATCTTCTTTCCTTCTTTATCTTCTTCTTTTCTTTTTATCTTCTTTCCTTCTTTATCTTCTCTTTTTCTTTTCCTCTTCTTTTCTTCTTTATCTTCTAATTCTTCTTTTCTTCTTTATCTTCTTTCCTTCTTTATCTTCTTTTCTTCTTTTCTTTTTCATATTCTTTCCTTCTTTATCTTCTCTACTTCTTTATCCTCTTCTTTATCTTCTTCTCCTTCTTCTTCTTCCTCTACTTCTTCTTTTCCTGCTGGCCCAACTGCCGCCATCTGGCACATTCCCTACAGAACCTTGTAGGAAACTTCTCCGTACACATTGACGCCTGAGCAGACCACTCCAACCTATTTCGTGATTGTTCCTTCGGAAGAGATTCCACTACAGCAGAACAGGCCTCCTTTGTTTCAGCACCATTGTTCAACTCTGAAAGAAATGCTACAAGGAAAAAAAAAATCGGCCCATAAAAAAAGACTATGAAAAAGGAGGCTACATAAACACTTGTTCTCTTACACAGACAAACTGACTTCTTCAGTACATATGTACATTTCCGTACACGCATGCGCATAGATGTGGATGCAGATACACATGTGCATGTGTTTGCCTTCAGGCACGCATGTAATATACGGACGTACACACTACACAGTCACATAAACACACACACATACACATCCACATACAAACGCACATATAATGAACACACACAATGGACACACACACAGTGCACACACACACACACACACACAAACACGCACACACACACACGCACACACACAAACACGCACACACACACGCACACACACACACACACACACACACACACACACACACACACACACACACACACACACTCGGAGAACTTCACGAGCGTTCGTCTTTTCCTATATACTTCAATTAGATCAATGCAATTAGACAAATACACATTCGTATACTCACCTACACTTACACGCGCGCAAACACACACACAGTTGATACACTTACACAAAGTCAGAGGCAGGCAGAGACAAACAGGTAGACAGACAGACAGAGAGAGAGATAGATAGAGAAAGAGAGAGAAAGATAGACAGAGAGAGCCAGAAAGAGGCGAGGGAGACAGGCAGACTGACAGATCAACAGAGAAAAGCAGACACAGAGACAGACACAAGTATAGAGAGACAGATATAGGCACAGGAGATAATCACAGGACGACAGACAGCCATATAGAGACAGGCAAATACAGAGCGAGTCATAAATGGAAAAATGCAGACAGTAATGCAAGAACAGAAATAGGCAGAGACAGAAACAGGCAGATACAGAAACAGGCAGAGACAGAAACAGGCAGAGACATAAACAGAGTCAGAAACAGGCAAAGATAGAGACAGGCAGAAATAGGCAAAGATAGAGACAGGCAGAAACAGATGGACAAAGACAGATGAAAATACTCAGTACAGGTCAGCAGAGAACCTCATTACATGGACATTATCTTCGGTAAACTCCATTCTTGGTGTCCCTCGTCCCCTTTCTGTCGCACATGGAACCACTTGTTACTGCCCCGCCATGCCGTCACGAAGGAATAAATCATTCAGTGTGTAATCTAAATGCAAATGTTAAACCATTCTTAGGCTCGCCAGGCAATTCCCAAAGTTTTAGATCTCAGACACACGATCTCGGAACTAAAACATGGGTTCTTTGGGGTTCGGGGGCGGTCCGGGTGGGGTGGGGTGGGGAGGGGGATGTTGCAAGACTGCACGCCTTTGTTTCCAGAGGCTATGGTACACGGAGAGATCTGTTTGCAGCTCTTACACGGGGAAGGTGTCTGATGACCCTGTTTGGCTTTCGGGGAATGTTTTTTTGATGTTGGATAGGGTTAAGGCAGCGGCGGGATGTATTTATGCAAGATTAATGGCAGCCTAGTGAAGAGAAACGATGCTTGGTTATGCAACACGGGGATGGGGCCTGTCGCGGATCGGGGGATCGCGTCGGATCGGGACGAGGATTAATGGCTGGCACAACTTGAGCCTCGCCCGGAACGTAAGAGGCAGCTGAACTTGGAGGGCCCCTGGACGAGGTCGATCGCGAGATTAGGTTGGGCTCGGCCAGGGAACAAGGACTCTGCTTGGCGGGGAATGCATTAAGTGGGGAGTTTGATCATAAAAATAACAACGGCAGAAGCAAAAAGCAAAAGCAACAACAACAACAACAGCATCAGAGCAACAACAACGACAGCAACAATAACAGCAGCAGCAACAACAACAACAACAACAACAATAAAAACAGCAGCAGTAACAACAGAACCTATAATGATAATGATAGTGATAATGATGATGTTAACATTGATAATAATAATAATAATAAATGAAAACTTTCAGACTCACAGTAGCTAGCAATGGTCATCAAGCCCTCCCATATATTTTTCTGTAAAGAAAGTTTGGACGAATGTTTATGTTGTATGTGTTTTATGTCTTAAGCTTGTATTAGTAGGAAAAGGGGTGCAGTCATGGGTTGTCAGCTCTGTTTATGTGAAAAGGTGGAGGAAATGGTTTAAATTGAAAGAAGTCTTAGGCACAATACAAAGGCGGAGCATGCCGACAGGAGACCTTTTGGTCCATATCTAGGTCGGATGCAAAAAAAGAAAAAAATTATAATAATAATAAAATAATAAATAAAAACTATAATAATGTAAATAACAAATAAAATACATAAATAAATGCATAGGTATAGTTAAATAATAAACAAACAGGTAAATAGTAAATAATAATAAATTGACATATACTGTAACTAATAATAAATGAAAATTAGACAGACAAATGATAAACCAAAAACAAATACGAAGATGTTGACGACTCTTGAAGACAGACGGTAAAGAGATGATTTCTCTGACCCCCGTCTCATGGGACCAACACGTGTAGGTACCCGTCCTTGATTACTAAGAAATTTAAGGGATACGGGCCGGTGCTAAGAAAAGTCTGGGGCCTCAAACCTGTCTCTTAGGAGGCGTGGGTTCGAGTCCCACCACTGCCACCATATGTCTCAAATTTAGATTACAACAAGGTTAACCTATTGAATCCCAGAATTTAATTCTAATATTTTATTCAAATCAACGCCGGACGTCTCTATATTCAAATTAGAGGAACGATAGATGACGTCATGTCGCTTTTCGAGGACGAAGAGCGAAGCGTCAGGGATCGGATAGAGGAGAAGTCGTCAGAAAAGTGACATTTATCATGTTTGGAATTCGGATGAAGCTTGTGCAGCACCGGCGATTGATGTTCTCTTCTGGTGAGCAAGAGGACCTGTTTAGCTTTAGAAAAATGTCATGTGTCACCTGAAGACACACGGGACAACAAAGATCTGA
>NC_134787.1:57822308-57832308 GCF_046742065.1 Oratosquilla oratoria
ACATATATATAATGTATACATATGTATATGTATGCATATCTATGTATATGTATATACATATATGTATATAAATATGTATGTATATACATGTATATATATATACATATGTATATACATATATACATATATATATGTATATATATACATATGTATATATATACATATATGTATATATATATACATATATGTATATATACATACATGTATAAATATACACGCATACATACATACATGCATATATACATACATGCATACATATATACATATATGTATATATGTATATATATATGTATATATATACATGTATATATATATATGTATATATGCATGTATGTATATATATACATGTATGTATATATATACATATATACATGTGTATTTATACATATATGTATACATATATATGTATATATATATACATGTATATATATATGTATATATATACTTATGCTAATAAGAACACGGGTACGTGTGTTCACTTATGCAAAGTAGACCACTTGGAAAAAGGAAACTAACGAAGCAGAGCGCTTTCGTATATTACATCTTCAGTGAAACAAGTACTTGTTTCACTGAAGATGTAATATACGAAAGCGCTCTGCTTCGTTAGTTTCCTTTTTCCAAGTGGTCTACTTTGCATATATACTTATGTATATATATACTTATATACCTATGTATATACTGTATATACTTATGTATATATGTGTATATATACAATATGTATCTATATGCATATATATGTATCTATATATATATATATGTATCTATATACATATATATGTATCTATATACATATATATGTATCTAAATACATACATATGTATCTAAATACATATATGTTTATATATACGTATATGTATATATATGTGTATATATATATTATATAATATATATATATATATATATATATATATATATATAATGTGTGTGTGTGTGTATGATATATAGAGATCTCCAAATGTTTGTTTTTAACGAGCGCCTGCTTCACCTTTGGCGATTTTTCGCGTTCGCAGTTCAGCGAATAAGAAATCAGTTTTTAAATATGGGCCAATGAAAACTCGTATAGGCTTATAGCCACAAATCACTCTTTTCAATTTTGGCGCCATGATACATTTCTCTCTCTCTCTCTCTCTCTCCCCTCTCTCTCTCTCCTCTCCCTCTCTCTCCCTCCCTCTCCCCTCTCTCTCTCTCTCTCTGTCTCTCTCTGGTTTAAGCATGGCGTGTGCACGTAGTTGCAATTTCAATTGAACGAGTTTTTTTTTTGTGTTCACTATTGAGTCTATTATCAAATTCTTAATTCGCGCTCAGCGTTTGTGTCAAAGGCGAATTGGAGTGTCCAGAATGCGGCCTTGTTTTGAAATTAAACACGTTTGCGAAATTTATATCGGTCACGAGAAAATTTGTCAGATTTTTTTCACTTGGAGTTTCTGACGTTAGGTTAGGTTAATTTCGTTGAGTACGTTATTAGCTTAGTTTCACTAGGTAGGTTAGGTTAGGTTTCTCAGGTTAAGGCTAGTATCTTAGGTTGGACTAGTTTCTTAGGTTTGTTTCCTTGGTTGGATAAGGTTAATTTCATTAGCTAGTTTCTCAGGTTAGGTTAATCAAGTTAAGTGAAATTAGTTTAGCCTCGTTTAGTTCCTCATAAATAATATTACGTTATAGTCTCCGGTTACTTTGGATTGTATTTGTTCTTTGGGTTAGTTTTGTAGTTTAAGCTAGAATAGGTTAGTTTCTTGGGTTAGGTGTCCTCAGCTTAGAATGTAATGGTAGTGTTGAACATTCCTTATAATATTGTATATTTATTATTGTATATTGATTATGTACTTATACTGTATGTCCAATTCGTTCCATTAGCCACCCTATAACAAGAATAGGTATATATATAATTATTGTGTGCTGTATACAGATTACATGAATTTCTTAAAATATATGTCGTCGGAAAACTGGTTCTCACGTGAATATAGGTATTTGCAAATATTGTCTTTTGTTTATAAAAAAAAATATGCAGCTCTTATACTTTCGAATACCAAATATTGGTTGGATTTTCTAAAAATGATTTTTTTTTTTTTTTTCTTCAAAGTGCCGCGCGGGTCCCCCAACTCAAAAATAAATGAATGAATAAATAGATAAATGAACAAATAAATGATAAAGAAAAAATGAAAAGAACAATACGTGACTCCCTCCTCTAGCCCAGATTGTAGAACAGAATGGAATTTGCAGCTCCAACATAGCGTGGCCTGTATATAGTATTGACTGCATAAGCTTTATGCAGTAATTATTTTCATGACTTTAGTGACTTCCCTACGGACCAGAGGCACGCACCATTGTTTCATAATAGGAGACTAATTTCCAATCATGAAAGAGTGATGATCACTTTTAAATTCTATTATCTCTCCGTTCCTCAATCTCTATTTTACCTCCTTTACTATTCCAACTTTTCAGTGCGATAGTGTCCCCAAGCATAGAAACGCTAGTTATTATTGGCAATATAATGATCAAGTGTGGCTAAGAACTTGGCGGACTTTCTGCCAGAATCCGCCATAATGGCGGAATCTGTTGTATTTGTTTACTTTGCTATGGCGATACTCTTGTGTGTGTGCGATTCACCATGGTTTTGGATCACGTGTTGGACTTGTGATCGACAGCTCTTTCTCTCCGGAAGAGAGCTCATTTATGACCGATCTGTGGGTAATGCTGTGACCTTACACGCACGCACACGCCCAACTCCCCACCCACGAGAGCTGGAGTAACAAATCGCAGCGCAGCGATACTGAAATTATTTCGGCCCTGAGCGGGATTCGGACCCGGAACGCCGTGTGTGTGTTGTGTGTGTGTGTGTGTGTGTATGTGTGCGTGCGCGCGCGCGTGTGTGTGTGTTACTGTTATTAATAGAGGGAACGAGACATGTAAATGGAAAGATATGTAGTAAAATATAGATTTGTATCGTAGAAAACACAAGATACATAACAGGACCGGATAGTCACGAAATTCTTTGAACAACTTGTTAACTGTTGAATAAAACTCGTGTGTGCGTGTTTGTGCATCCCTGTGAATGCGTTTCGGCATACTTATGATTTGTATATGCATATATTTATTCCCCCACAACACTGTAAAACATGTGTTATCTTATTACACCTCAACGTTCTTCAGCCTGGGCCCAACCGTATCTATGGTAGGCGTCGGAACCTTCACCATGACGACGTTGAAGACGCTTCCTCGTGGTCCATTTCCGTCCTTCGTGGTTACTCAACGTCTCTTCCTCAGCTTCTTCTCTCGTACCTCATCAGTGATTATGTCTTTTCTAATCTTTATCCTATCATTTGTTTCATTTTTCACTTTACCTTATATTTCTGTGTGCATCATTATCGTGATGATAAGTGGTGTTCATTAATGATAACTTGTATGAAAGGCTCATCAATCTTTGTCGAGTTTGATCTTAAATTTTCAGCCCATATTCCTTGTGCATCTTTGTGTGTGTGTGTGTGTTTGTGCGTGTGTGTGTTTGTCCTATCATTTTGAATTTTTGAAAACGCTGTGTTCATGGTCCTATATTGCGATTTTTTTTTTTTTTTTTTTTTTTTTTTTTTTTTAAGGAAAACGTATACTTTTAATTCTTCCATTCGGACTCTTTTTAGCTGTGGGGAGCACCAATATCAAGTGACAGCTAAGCTAAAGAGAGAGAGAGAGAGGGGGGAGGGGACAAAGAGAGAGAGGGAGGGAGGGAGAGAGAAAGAGAGAGTGAGAAAGAGAGAGAGTGAGAGAGAAATAGAGAGTGAGAGAGAAATAGAGAGGGTGAGAGAGAAAGAGAGAGAGTGAGAGAGAAAGAGAGAGGGTGAGAGAAAGAGAGAGGGTGAGAGAGAAATAGAGAGGGTGAGAGAGAAATAGAGAGTGTGAGAGAGAAAGAGAGAGGGTGAGAGAGAAAGAGAGAGAGATGGTGCGCTTCCTGCTGTGAGCCGGTCTACTGCCCGGGCCAGTGGTTCTCCAAAATGACAGATTGCCTCATTCCACGGAGTCGTAAGGATCCGGCTGGTCTCCCAGTTCGCAGACTGCTGGTTATTCATTCCTCTTCGAGTGAACAACTCTTGAAGGCCGTTAGACTTCGGCTTGTCCGGAAATTGGCGAGAAGCCTTTCGGTGGTATTCTTAAAAAGAATTTTTTTTTCTTTATATAAAGAATTGTTTTTAAGAATACCACCGTAAGATTCTTACGGTGGTATTCTTAAAAAAAAATTCCTTGTATAAATCCTTCCCTTCCAAGGATTTATATAAGTATTTTTTTTTCTTTTCTTTCTTTGAATAACCACCGTTTGTCCCTTGCGTAGGTTAAGCAAAGCCTTCTTTCATAAGTTATAATAGAAGACCACGTGTAATTGCGTGAGACCTACCTCTCTATATACCAAAAGCATTTTTCCCCATTACAAGGGGGATAGCCAGCTTAACCATACGCACCCCTCCCTAATCAGTTATTTTCTTATTATCTCATCTCCTTGTGGGTGAGATGGTGTAAATATGACATGAACACATTCATTGCTCTGATAGTAAATTGTAACGAGCAGTCGAATAACGCGTACATTTAATTTTCAGTAATATGATTGGGACATACGTGAACATGTCATTATTGCCACATACCACCAGCAACTACTACGTCATTGTACGCTAGTAGGTCAGATTCATTTGCCAACAGCCCTGTCCTGTCTCTGCCTGAAACCATCGCTACTCTCTTCGTTCAACAAACCCTTGTGCTCTTTGTCCTGGCTCAGTGAATTTTCCATTCCAAACATATGCATATATTACGTTTTATACGTACCATTTCTATTTAACACTGTGGAGGAATTATTATTTTTTTCTCCCAGTCAAATAAAATCGTCTATGGTTAGGCAAAGGAAATAAAGTATAGAGAACGACGGCATAAGCGAACGGGCTTATCAGGATTTTCAGGGATTTATTTATTTATTTATTTATTATTATTATTTTTATTTATTATTATTATTATTATTATTATTATTATTATTATTATTATTTTAATTTTCAGGGCTTGGTTGCTTTCTTTGAGCTGAACAAAATAGTCTGGTGGTAATGTGTCACTCGTTATGATCGACTTGATTTTGAATATTTGTCACACGTTTAGCCTCCCCCATCACCAAGTCCCCTGTCCTCGGGGACGATATGGCGAAGAAGTGACAGAGAAAAGATTTCAGGAGGAATGATAGAAGTTCAAAGTGATCAGCATATCTCTTTGAATGACCTTTAGTCTCTAATCATAAAAGAATGTTGCGTGAATTGTCTGTAGTCATGAAAGTCCGCAGCGTAATGAGCACAATCAATACCCTGTAGAGGAATTTACAACGTAACATCTTCTACTTTTTTTAATTACTTCTTGTATATTTTTTCGTCTTAATGTGTCACACGGAACAAGACTATGATTAAGGGTTATGGTGTAGTTATAAGTGAAATAACTAACACGTAAAAGATCATATTACCGTATTTGGAATTGTCTCCCATTGCGGTGAAAAGATTGTAAGTCTTCCTTTGAACTACTGAGGCATTTTTGTTCAATTGATGGATAGACTCCAGAGTGGATAGGGAGCTTATTCTCTTTTGTTACCAATAAACAGCTCTTCTGTCCTTGAGGGGATAGTAAAGGAGTGGAAGAAGATGGATTGGGATGGACCGAACGGAGTTTCCTATTGAGGACTCCATCCCTCAGCCACACAAAACCGTGTGTCTGTTCCAGATTGTTTCAGAACAAGATCTACAAGCTTCGCATAAACACGGAGACATCCGGTCCTGCCATAAAACAGCCATAAATTACGAAAAGATTTGTTCAGCTTTCCAGCATGGCAGAGAATCAATAGATTTCGTTCGGGAGATACCAGATGGTTTCGTTCGGCTCAGGGAGGGGATTTTAACCTGAACGAGCTCTCGAATGTAGTTCACTCAAGACCAGTGACCTCTTTAAACCCTCTTGCCCCACCAGAGACCAGTTGGCAGGGAGGTGAGATTACTGCCAGAACCTTTCATAGCAAATATGAACAGCACAACCAAACGCGGTCGTGTGAATCGTGGAATGCAGTGGAGTCAGGATGGCTGATTTTATTTTATTTGCTTTGCTATGGACGGGGATTCACCTTAAGTTGAATTAAATCACATAGAAGCTGTTAGAAGGAACAGTGAAAATTATAAACCGCAGTTGGGAAGTTAAACGTCATAGACTCAAGATAGTTTTTAATTGAGAAGATTTCCCTCAGGTAAATATAATCGACATAATATAAAAAAAAAATAATCAGTCATCCAGTTTCATCCAGATGTCTGGATGTCTTAGCAACTCATCCAGGAAGAGGAAAAAAAACTGAACCATTGTCCTAGATTCTTGCATCTGTAGAAGAAAACGACGTAAAAAGTACTGTTGTATTCAAAGTCAGACATTTTCATCTAGATACCGCTGTGCTCGCCCCGTCCGTCTTGTGGCTCCTGCTGTTTGATGTATTATGCTCCAACTTCCATCTACTCTTCTCCCTCTAGCTCTATTCGTCTTGTTTGGCCTCGGTTGAATATAATCGCCTGGCGGCTCTTAGAATAAACGACAGTCATAAGATACTGCAAAAAGTATCCATAAGCTTTGGGGTTTGATATTAATAATGAAAATTGTATATTTTATTGAACTCGACTGGTGTCTAGATTGACTTCATACGATCTCGTACCCACTTGTAAATGTTGTTTAGTCAATATGTTAGAAACTTTAGCGACACCCTTATGGATCACAGTCACATAGTATTCTTTACAATTAGAGACTAATATCCGTGCTAAGAGAGAGTAGAATGCTGATGACACTGTAAAGTGAATCAAATAGACTGAGGTTAACAACAGAAGTGTAAAGAGATCGACTTAGGATTGTTGGTTAATGGTGTTGAAGTAGCGCCGTTGGCATGAACCTTTTCGCTATCGAATGATTGCCATGGAGGTGAATGAATCAGCTTGGCAGTAGACAGAATCAAAGGAGTTCGTCGAATCAGGCTTTAACTACTGTAACGTAGGCGTCATGAGGCGCGGGTGGGTATACGAGGATACCGACGTTCGCGTCTTATTATATATACAATATATATTTAGTTGTACACGAGTTATCCCGGATTCGGTGAACTAGTTCGATCTCGTTTTCTGTTTATTATTACTCAGAGTAAAAGAGAACGAGTAATACAGCAGTGACTTTATAATTCATAATGCGAGTAGTGTGATGCATCGTTCATATGGCAGCCGATGCTGCGGACGAGAATTTGAGCCGTACTGAAGATGTTAGCCTCTTTGCTGACGCCGGAGCGCCACGGAGATGAAAAGGGAAAGTCCCACTCGGTTTGAAAGGAGGAGCTGTTCGAGGTTGATATCTGTGACGCGTAAGACGTGACGGCTGTTGTGCTGGCAGCCCCAACCTTGCAGTCTCTGTCAGTAAGAACTTGATTGCGCAAGCGTTGGATTAGAAAGCTGACAGCCTTTGGCTAACATCTGGATTGATTGGCCACTTTGTCCTCTTACCTTTTCATTTGGAGGAAAATGTAAAAATATTATGATTTTTCTGCAATTGTTTTACTACACGACAAAGTATGAATGTTCTATTGTACAATTTGGGTTGATTGAGATTTTTTTTTTTTGTGACTAATATATATATATATATATATATATATATTGTGTGTGTGTGTGTGAAGGTGGAAAAAGAAGTCACGGGTCTAGTTCCGAGTTTCTGAGTTTATTCCTGACCGGTTTCGCTCTGTGTGTGTGTGTGTATACATATATGTATATACATATATAGGTATATATATGTGTATGTCTATACATGTATATACATATGTGTATATACACTTATATATATGCATGTATGTACGAGTATGTACATCATGGAAGAGAAGGTTGAAGGGTGATGGGAAGAGTGTAGTGCAACGACGAGCACAGCTTTTAGAACGAAATTCTATTTGTCAGCGAAATGCAGTTTGCCAAAACGGAAATAAGTTAGAATGGACAGCATGAAAATCAACGAGGACGCTTAATTCCTTAAGTCAGTTTTAGCACCCAAGTAAGAATAAATTGGAAGTTCTTGTTCAGGTCCATTTCAAAGGAAGATTGAAAATATAGATTCGAAAAATTAACATTGGTTTTTTTTCTCGCGGTTTACGATAATTGACGACTCGTAAGCTTTAGATTCTTTCCTCACAGATAAACATCACAAATTAAACCATTATGGGCAGGGCAGATTAGTTGTCGGTAACTCTTAACATCTACATAGACACTCGAGACAAGAATATAAAACAATAATCAAAGCCATCCAGTTTCATCCAGATCTCTGGATGTCTTAGCAACTCATCCAGGAAGAGGAGAAAGATGTTCTAGATTCTTGCATCTGTAGAAGAAAAGGACGTAAAAAGTATAGCTGTAATCAAAGTCAGACATTTTCATCTAGATACCGCTGTGCTCGCCCCGTCCGTCTTGTGGCTCCTGCTGTTTGATTTATTGTGTTCCAACTTTCATCTACTCTTCATCTTCCAGGTTCATTTGTCTTCTTTGGCCTCGAGCTCTGCATATCATCTCCACATTCTTTCCTATTTCTGGCGTTATTATTTTTATTTTTTATTATTGTTGTTGTTATTAGTGAGCGGGTTAGGGCGTCCTTACCTGCGGCGAATGTCGAGGTGAGGGCGGTTCGAATCCTGTCACCGGCGAAGTTGTACCAAGGGCATGGTTCATTAAATTCCACGCTACAAAGGTCCTCTGTGAGGGGCACCGTCCTAGCCTCCCGATTGGGGGGAGTCTGTAACGTTAAACCATATCATATGATCATCATTATTATTATTATTTTTATTATTATTATTATTATTATTATTGTTATTTTTAATCATCATCATTACATCATCATCACTTATTTCAGTTTTTCATTTTTTATTCTTGTTTTTTTTTAATATTCTTATTCTTATCATTACTTTACATTTCCTTCCTTTCATATGAGGTATGGACTGCGTGTTTCATGTAGTCAATAGTTTAGGAACTTCATTGAAACTAATATAGAAAAATAATGATAATAATGACCATTTTTAACTTAATCTCGTTGTTCTACTTCCTTCCTTAAATTTCTCTTTTACATCTATCCAAGGATAGAAACGCTGTTCGTTGCTGACAAAAGAAATGATAGATAAATAAATTAATAAAATAATGTGCCCCCATACCCCTATTTCATACTATTTCCTTTTTTTTTTTTTTTGTGTGTGTGTGTGTGTGTGTGTGTGTGTGTGTGTGTGTGTGTGTGTGTGTGTGTGTGTGTGTGTGTGTGAACTTATCTTTGGATCGTACACTTCCATTTGTCAACATGTCCTAACTATCGTAACAAGAGAATCTTCATGATTTCACGATCACAGTTTATAAAATCGGGCGTATTACTTTTAAAAATGTAGCACTATATTTAGTGAGTCCAAGATGGTTTATATATGTACACTTGGGTGCTGTGAACACTTGATATTGAAAAACACACATATTATTTGTTTATTTTATTTCGAACAACACCAGATGAATGTATACAATACTTTAGCACCCCAGCATTAAGTGGCCGTTGTCTCGAATTCCTTCGGTTGAATTCGTCTTAGGCAAAAAAGAAAGAAAAAAAAATCATTAGACCGTTTTTGCTCCAAATGGGAGTTTTTTTTTACTGAATCAAACTTCCTGACGGTAACCAGAACAAATACATAAATCGTGTAATGCAACGAGAGCATCTGGTTCATGTCTGATTCGGTCGGTGGTTTTGTATTTGCCGAACGGACATCGTCATGTGTTTGTACGAGTATATCCCTTTGTCGTCGCTTTGAAAGGAAATCACTTACGCGTGCAAACCGGCTCGAGCGGAGTGTGACTTGTATTTCGACTTGTCTTGCTAGATCACGTGGTAATAGAAATCTTCTATATAAGATGGACTCTGAACAAGAAAACAACAACAGCAAAGAAAACGTCTGTGGGTTTTATAGCCTAAAATT
>NC_134787.1:57839808-57849808 GCF_046742065.1 Oratosquilla oratoria
CGCACACACATACACACACATATATATATATATATATATATATATAGATATGAACTTATGTAAGTACTTATATAAGCACATAGATTGATATTTGTGGAATCTTTCTATTTGCCCATTTTAAAATTTAGCTGCTCTTTGTTACAAAATTTATAAAATTCTTCTGTAAACAAGTAAACTTATAGTTAAATTTAAAGTATATCGTTGATTGTCACTTAGTCATGGAGTATAAGCTCACTGAACAGAACACATTTGACAGATTCTCTTGCTGTAAGGTGCCTCTTGTCGTAAGCTCTTCATCCTTTCATATGCATGTGTAAACACAGATGCAAACGCACATACGCGTGTCTGTACATTTACTCGCTCGTGTGTATGTACGTTCTGTTATCTCCAACCGAGCACACAAACAAAAAGACAATCTGAATGAGAAGCCGTCTTTTGTTCGGGAACATGAAGAGCTTGTCATGTAATCCCTCAGCGCCAAAAACCAGCCGAGTTGATTTCGCAAACGTTTCGATTCTGTTCTCGGTATTTCATATATAATTTCGGGAATCTCAAAAGGCAGAATGCACACGGGAATTGCTGAGGAAAGATTCCAGTCGGAACAGAGGCAAAGGCACATTTCCGCGTATACAGGATACATGAAATGTATAATTGGTTATATTTATAAGTACTACCGGTGTGAGACTTGGAAACTGACGAAGGCGATGGAAACAAAACTAAGGACTGCACAGAGAAGAATAGAGAGATCAATGATGGGAATAGCGCTGAGAGACCGAAAGAGAGCAAGTTGGGTGAGAGAGCAGACTAGAGTCAAAGATATTATGGAGGCTGTAAAAGAGAGGAAGTGGAATTGGGCTGGTAAGTTAGTGCGAACGACTGATGAGCGATGGAGCAAGTGTGTTACTGAGTGGACGCCGCGAGACAGGAAGCGTGGAAGAGGGAGACCAGACAGAAGGTGGAGAGATGAGATTAAGAAGTTTGCAGGAGTGACATGGCAGAAGTTGACGCGGTCGTGTGAAACATGGAATGCTATGAAGGAGGCCTTTGTTCAGCAGTGGACTCAGGATGGCTGATTTGATTGATTGACATTGTTTGGTGTCTTTCAACGAAGCTGTTGTAATTACATTTCGTTCCGTCGAATATTTACGATACGGACGAGTCTACGAGGTCGTAGAAGACAACACATCGTAAATATACGACCCGAGGGTATTATTTTACTCCAATTCCCAAGAAGACATTAGTCATTGTTATACTTAGTAGTGATGACAATAGTAGATTTGTCCGGTCACTTATGAAGCGTTATTGTGTAACTGTTTATTAACCTTAACTAGTGATGGATAGGGTGGTGGAGGATTGAAACGGCTTGCGACACAAAAATCTGAAGTTGATTATTCTCTCGAGGAGATGTTACTACCGTTGGACCAACTAGGGAATAATAAACGACATTGTGGGCTTACCTGATTAACAAAGAACATATTTGTGAACGAAAGTTTTGGAAATCTCTCGTGGGTATTGTACTGTATTCAAAAATAGGTGAGGACGTTCACCTTTGTCACTGGAAGCGTAGAACTGGAACGCTGCTGCAGGACGTCTTGGCCTTCGAGACCTGGAAACTATTGTATAAATTTTTGAAATATCTTGTGTGTATTGTACTCTAGTCAGAAATAGGCTAGGACGTTCGCATTTGTCACTGGAAGCGTAGAACTGGAACGCTGCTGCAGGACGTCTTGGCCTTCGAGACCTGGAAACTATTGTATAAATTTTTGAAATATCTTGTGTGTATTGTACTGTAGTCAAAAATAGGCTAGGACGTTCACTTTTGCCACTGGAAGCGTAGAACTGGAACACAGCTGCAGGGCGTCTTGACCCTCGAAACCTGGAAACTATTGTATGATTTGCTAAGAGTAGGCGGACTGTACACATGCGAGGGTATTCCAAAAATATATGCAGGATATGGAACAAATCTACGTGTAGGTTTCAGAGCCTATGGGTCTTCTTCGATAATGAAAGGATCGTGTTGGTATTGAATAGCCCCTGAGGTACCAAGTGTCTCTTATTCTTTCAACCTTGGTCCCTCTAGGGCAGTGGTTCCCAAACTGGGGATAAATTACCCCCTGGGGGTAATTTAACATTTTTTCGGGGGGTAATAGAGGGGTAACAGAAAAAAAGTTAACGATTCTGAAAATCAAAAAGCCAAAAATTCCTCGGCTAGCTTCTTCAAGAATGCAACTCAAACCATCCCACTGATGCTCATGACACCTTTGGTCACTTGAGATGCACAATGTTCAAATACAATAAACAAACGAAAATATCTCTACTGTCTTAATTCAGCCATATATGTCAATAGTGACAACGTTTTGTGAAAAGGGTAACATGGTTAACGTGAAATGTTAAATTGGGTAACAAGCTGAAGAAGTTTGGAAACCACTCCTCTTGGGTCTTTCATTTATGTGTTATATTACACGACTAGATTAGCGCCGTGGTTAGAGTTCCCGGACGCCACTACGGCGGTCCGGGTTCGAATCCCACCCAGAGCTGAAGTAATTTCAGTATACCTGCGCTGCGAGTCGTTACTCCAACTCTCGATGGGCGGGGAGTTATGTGTGTGTTTGTGCCTGTGTAAAGGTCACACCATTACCCATATTGGTCATATATGAGCTCTGAGCTCTCTTCTGTGAGGGAAATGGCTGTCGATCACGAGCCCAGCAAGTGATCCAAGACCGTGGTAAATCGCGTGAGTAGCAGACCCGTTGTGTGTATATGTATATATATATATATATATATATATAATATATATATATATAATATATATATATACAGTATATAATATATATATATATATATAATATATATATATATATACAGTATATACGGTGTGTACATTTGGTCGTAGGTGTTTCAGTCACGCGCGCACACACACACACACACACACACACACACACACACACACACACACACACACACACACACACACAGACGGCGGACTTCTCTCAAGGGGGTCATCATCCATTCTCTTGTGAAGACAGATTTTATGACTCCATCGGGATAGAGAAAGAAAGTGGAGCTTCTCTCCACCTGATGGATGGAAGATCTGTTGCCCTTTACATTTTATGTACCCGAATTCTTCCTTTGGGAATCCATGGAAAGAAAAAACAATAACAGTATGCACGTTCTCACACACGCAAACACACACACGAACGTACACGCACACGTACACACATGCACACACACATACACACTTGTGTATATATATGTGTGTGTGTATATGTATATATATATATATGTGTATATATATATAACCACAATACACTTTGATTCTAAGCCATCAATATCGAGAGACTCGAGGAAGCCAACATACAGAAATTGAAACGTGGTACAGCCAAGAACTCGAACCCGAGGTAGCACAGTCTCTCTCGATGTTAAGAGCTTAGAATTAAAGTGTATTTTGTTTGTTTATATATATATATATATATATATATATATATATATATATATATATATAAATATATATGTATGTGTGTGCGTGTGTGTGCGCGCGTGTGTGTTCATATGTAGTTTCATCAGATACATGTAAATACCAATATTATTCTGAATTAACTTTCATATAAATCGAATAACTTCGTAATTGATTGCAATACGTGGCAATTTGACAAACCCATGAGTTGACCTTACTAGACCTTACACACCCGGCCATGTGTTCTCCCGTTTATTTTCCTTCTGGTTTTTCTTCTACAGAAGGCTATAACACAAAAATGGGTGGTCTGGCTTAGATGTCCCTATCCTTTCCATGTACTAATGTATATATATATATATATATATAATATATATATATATTATATTGTTGAAGGCGAAAGCACAAGTGGCGCCAATTATTTTAAGAGAACATTTCTCTAACTGTCTATATCTTCTTTTTTCATCAAAGTTCAAGACTTTAGAAGAAAATGCAAACGACATCAGATTGTAGATCCTCTTGCAATTTGCTCCAAAGGTTGAACTCTGAAGAAAAAAGATATAGAGAGTTAAATGGTCTCCTAAAATCATTAACGCCACTTGTGTTTTAGCATTCAACAGAAATTGCGTACAAGAAAGACTTTGCCGAAAAGTTTTATATATATATATATATATATATATATATACAGGAAAACACTGGAAGCGTGTGTTCTTGAAAATGCAAGGTTGACCACGAAGAAAAACTATTAAACCAGAGCGCTTTCGTGTATTCACATCTTCAGTGCAAATAATGTATTATTTGCACTGAAGATGTGAATACACGAAAGCGCTCTGCTTTAATAGTTTTTCCTCGTGGTCAACCTTGCATATATATATATATATATATATATTATATATATATAGTGTGTGTGTGTGTGAATTTTGTGTACGTGTTGTGTTTCATGGCGTGTACGTGCGTGTGCGGACACATGTTTGCATGCGTTTATCAATACACATATGAATGGATTTTTTCACTCTTACATATTCATAGGTTTGTGTACTCAGAATGGATGTGTGTATATACCATTTTCAGAACATGTAAAAGTAGTAATTTTGACACTCGAAATATTAATTACAAAAGAATTTTTATTTTATTTTTAATTAACACGGTCAAGTTTTTTTTTTTACCATGGAGGACAGCAAAATGCTTTTAGATAAATGTCATGTAGGCTTTTTTTTTTTTTGCGGTTTTCGGGAAAAGTTGAGTTTATTTTATAGGAATATTTGGACTGAAAATCGCCTTTACAATGTCGGGACATAGGCATTTCTGGCACAGAGTTTTCTTTTTATGTTATTATTATTATTATTACTATTATTATTATTATTATTATTATCATCATCATCATTATTATTGTTATTATTATTATTGTTATTATTATTATATTATCATTGCTGTGGATGTGCTGTGTCTTGCGACACTGCTTCTGACCCATTGCAGTGGACAAGATGCAGGGATGACCCGTCATCCAGGAGGTGCCAAGATAAGAGGGAGGGAAGAGTGTGGAGGGGAGTGGAGTGCGATGGGGATGGAAAGGTTGGGAGTGGTTTTTATGCCTTTGCTTTTTGGCTACCTCCCTTATAAGGGGGGAAAAGGACTTTGGTATATGTATAATCATTATTATGATTATTATTATTATTATTATTATTATTATCATTATCATTATTGTTATAATTTCAATAAAAGCCTGTAGATAGAAACCCTTAAGGCCAAAGAGGTTTATATCCTTCATCAATCATATGCTCCAGGCTTCGGCACTATAGTAAAGATCTTGCTAGCATATTGTCCTCAAGGCTTATTTGTTTTGGCACAAGAGAGAATATTTCTGTTCTTGGAAACTTGACTTCCGCTTCCAGAATAATGGAATAGAGTTAACGTACAAATCCTGGTTGGAGATTATATTCTGAGTATTTTTATTTCGTTTTTGATGATGGTCTCCTATCCTTGGGGATAGTATCGTGCCAAGGAGGTAGAGTCATAGAGGGGTAAAGAAGAAGTTAATAAACATCCTTTGTGTATATTTACTAGTATATATATATATATATATATATATATATATATATATATATATATGCACGAGAAACCACATGAACTCGTGATTCTAAATATGCAGAAAAATCAAGACAAATCATAAAATTATAACAGCGCTTTCGTTTATATAAACAACCTCAGGGTAATCTGAGGATCTCTAAATAGACGAAAGCGCTCTATCATCATTTTATTGTTTTCCTTGGTTTTTCTGCATACTTATGTATATTTACATTGACAAATGTATACTAAGGTTGGGGGTTATTAAGAACAACTTACTGGTTCTATTGTATCAAGAGAATTTGATTGGGATTACAAAATTACTTTTAAACATATCAGTGGAATCAAATTCTACGTTGGTCAGACTGTTAAACCACATAAAGTTTGATTGATCAACTGAAGAAAAAGGTTAGGAATGGAAACAAGTCCACTGGTATTCTTGTTCATATTAACCAGTCTAATCAAATGCATTGGGGAAATAGCAAAGACATTTTTACATTAAGAGAGGAATTTAAGTTAGTGTAGTGTGATCATCTGTAGCTAAAACGCCAACATAATTCTTGACCATTTTTATATATAAATCGGATTACTTCGTAAATGATTGCAATACATATCTCAAGTCGACATTATTACTACACCTTCCAGATTTGACCATCTTCTCTCTCATGCTGGCTTTCTCATTGGTTTGTAACTGTTCTCAGATATTTTATATAATTTTTTTCTTGTTAAAGAACTCCATCAAACCTGCTCATTGGCAATAGCCCCTTTCTAACACAAATGTTCATTCATTTTCCTTCAGGTTTTTCGTCATCTCCCAAAGAAACCAATAGCACAGTTGGTTTAGCTTAGATGTTCCTAATCCTTTGCTTGTCCTAAGCACTGAAGATGTAATTGTACGAAAAGGTTCGGTTTCATTAGTTTGACGTTCCTGGTGGTTATGCCTGTATTTTAACACACATTTCTAGTGTTTTATTCCACATATATACATACATATTAACACACACACACACATACACACACACACACACAAACTCGATGGCGCAATGGTAGATTTCCCGGCAGCCACTACGGCGGTCCGGGTTCGAATCCTACCCAGGACTGAAATAATTTCAGTATCACTGCGCTGTGAGTCGTTACTCCAACTGTTGCGGGCGGGGGGGTTGGGTGTGTATGTGTGTAAGGTCACAGCATTACCCATATATTGGGCATATATGAGCTCTAAGCTCTCATCTGGGAGAGTATGGCTGTCGAACACAAGTCCAACACGTGATACAAGACCTTGATGAATCACACACACACACACACACACACACACACACACACACATATATATATATATATATATATATATATATATATATATATATATATATATATATATATATATATATATATAACATAAAACAGTGAGTGAAACTCCTCTTTTAAGCTGAATTTTACGGCCATCGGTGCGTTTGCCATTTCGCTCTCCATTGAGGCCCGGTCTTCAAGGGAGTCGGTAAGTAACTGAGACAGGTCGGCAGCCTCGATGTTTCTTTGGTTCTTTTCGGCAGAGCTGCTGAGGGGAAAAAATCGTTACTGCAAGAATAAGTAACTTCCGCGTCAGAACAAGCTCAACTGGATTCCAAAGTTTGCCGACAATTTCCCCAAATCAATGATAACACAGGCCTGTAAGTTTGTGTTTTAAGCGTTATTTTGGTGGATTGATATCAAGTGAGTTGAGAAGGTGGTAGAGTTCGACGATAAGGCGTCAGGTGTTGGTACTCTGAGGAGACACAAATTTGTCTTTTTTTTTTTTTTTTAACCCTTTTGCCAAGATTGATGACCATATCATCTATAGATACCACGTCATTTTATTCAGCTGAAGGGAATCCTTTACCTAGTGAGGTTAAATTTGAATAAAGATATCATTTATGTTGTAAGGAATTAGAATGTTTTCGTTCTCTGGATAGATGAAGTTTTCTCGGGTGTGTTCTGCAATATAACCGATTTTTTTTTTTTTTTTTTTTTCTCTTTACAGTTGTTTTTCCACTTTCAACCCTCATTTATTGTCAACTTTTAGGTTTTATTATGGCTTCCGCCCGGCGATTTTATTCGATTTAGGGAAAGCATTATATCCTTGTAAGGAAACTGGAGGCTTTCCGCATGGACGATGTTATGTTGTTTTGTGGCGATCTTTCCAGTGATCTGGAAAACGGAGGTCAAAGAGACGGAAACTGCCCACGTTTCCAAGTCCCTTCCTCTTCTTCTTTTCCTTGTTTCTTTCTTTTGTTTTTCTTTTTCCTTTCCTTCTCTTGTTTTTTTATTTTTTTTTTATTCTTGGATTGCGTTCCCAGCACGTTGTTGCCAAATGTTTGCCTCCTTTTTTTGTTTATTTCATTTTTTTTTTATCTATCCTACGTGCTGTTAGGGATTTTATTTTTTATCTCGCACACATACGCGTGTTAAATACATACGCAGACACACGCTGGCACACACACACACACACACACACACACACACACACACACACACACACACACACACACACACACACACACACACACACACACACACACACACACACACACACACACACACACACACACACACACACACACACACACACACACACACACACACACACACACACACACACACACACACATCTCTTGTCTTTGATATGGCGAGATACAGAGACGAGACACCACAAACGTAGCTCCCCTTCCCGTAAGATACAACTAGGTAAATACACACACACATAGAGAGAGAGAGATGGAGGGAGAGAGGGAGGTAGATATGGAGAAAGATCAAATTTGTTTAATTTATTATAATTATTTCACGTTAATTTGAAAAAAGAAGATCGTACCAGTAGTACTGGATTAAAAAAAGATCTTCCAAGTGAACAGAGGAACTATGCAATCAACTTTTCATCCCCCATTACTCTGCTTCTTACTTTCTATGAATATTATAACTTTTACATGAATGTGTGTGCGCAAAGTCTTCATCTTGTTTGAATTCATGGGGGAATTAGATCCGAGAAACCCGAGTTAGGGCCTCCCAAAGATACTATGTATCAATTATTGGAAAATATTTTTTTCTTTTTTTTTCGTGGATAAGGAGGATGGTCAAAACACTCGGATCGTTAGTGTACAAAGTTGATTTTCGCTATGTAATGACTTTTTTTTTTTTTTTTTGAACTCTTGAAGGGTTTTCTGTTTTTATAAACCGAGGAGCGATTATGTCGTTAAAGAAAACTGAGATTCTTTTCGATGTGACAAATCCGACAAAGGTGTACGTTTATTTTTTCATTAATCCATTTGTTTTCGTTTGTTATATATATAAAATTGATTTATTATTATTTTTTGTATATTTTTTAGGAAACGCGATTTGGGTTAATCCTCTGGATTATTATTTTATATATATATTTTTTACGCTGTGGTTTTACTTCTTTCACTACACTTAGAAAATGTGTTTTGACACAACCCACGTATATATCATACCTCATAATAAATCTTTTGAGCTAGTGGCACGATCGGAAGCGTGCTAGTCTCACGTCTTACAGTTCTGGAGTTTCCACCGGTTTCTCGGAATGTCTGCTACATGTTCGAACGGTCCAAGTACATAGGACAGAGGTGGCGGCTTCGGCCGCAGGTACGTGTCACCTGGCCTTAGGTACTCATCTTCTCGCCAAATTTGAAGTTCCTCTTTCATTGTGACGTTTAAGTTCTCCTTCCACATGCCCAGTTTCGATGCTTTTACACTTCACTTCATCCGTCTACCCCCACCAATCGTCCTCAGTTTCGTAACACTCTTGTTTCTTCTCTTCGTTCACGACTAAACTTCTTTCTCTTTGTCACTACTATTTTCGTCTAAAGAAGAGAGTAGTACGACACACATCATCCTGGCCAGGATACCCTGGACCACCCACACCCACGCCCATGCCCACATGCCTTATTCTTAGCGAATTATTCCTCTGGTGGGCGAGCTGGATAAACTCCATCGCCATCCGTCATCTTGCGACACATAAGGAATACCGCACGTGATTGTTATTATTATCGAACCAGACTTCTGGCCTTCTGTCTTGACACAAGCCATATAAACATGGGAAAAAATATTTAGAAGGTTTAGGTTAAGCCCCAGTCATGCATTTAAGATTCTCGTCAAATGTGAATTTGAAAAGCTGGAAGACGACTTCGCTTACAGTATTCCAGACTTCCCTAAGGACAATTCAACAATGTGTCTAATATTCGTACAGGTTTAATCTTGCTTAGTTCGTCATTCAGCTTCTCAATATATGACGCAAAGGTGGTTTGACATTTGGAGATTCGATAAATGAAATGTTGTAAAATAAGTCGTTTCTACTCAAACGAACTCGAGTCGCGTAGGTATGACCCGGGCTTTAACCTCTTCCATACGATGATGCCTATATAGCAGTGGTTCTCAAACTATGGGTCGCGACCCAAAGTTGGGTCGCGAGATCAATTTTGATGGGTCGCAGGGACA
>NC_134787.1:57854808-57874808 GCF_046742065.1 Oratosquilla oratoria
AGACAACTTTATAAATGGGGATGACAGGTGGTAATGGAAATGGAAGTGCCTAGTATAGGCCTTATGGTCTCTTGCAGTCTCCTTCATTCTTATATTCTAATGAAATATGGTATACCCGGATTCCAAAGTTCACCAACAGCCTTATAGTTATATTGTCTGCTAGGAGATCCATGCATGTTTGACTGTGATATAGATATCTTTGATTATTTTTGCATTATGGTGGAATAAAGTGAAAATAAAACCAGCATCTTATAGTTTTATTTTATTAGGATACTACAGGTACCACAAGGAATAAAGAGTACGCTGTGTTTGCCAGAGTAGAAATATAGCTGAGGGTAAAAGGGGTACATGATGTCTGAGAAGTTGTTGTGTATCATTTACGTCCCAACAAATGATGTATTTCAATACTTGGGGGATATCTTATATTAGTTTTACATCCGGAATGCTTGTTTACTTGACCTTGTGATAGTTGGCAGAGATGACAATGATATAAAGATGTCATTTGCCCACAAAATGGTCGCATCCTCGTTCCATACAATTCCTTGGTCGTGCGTGTTAGTGTGTGTGTGCGTGTACATGTGCGCCTTGCCAGCGTGATAATTATAATGAGTGCAAGTCACGCCATTTGAGTTTCTGCTCTACATGTTTCGAATATGTTCATGCGATATAATATGTATATACTTGTACTTTACGTGTTTCTTAATACTTAATATTGTTTTTCTTAATCTTTCAGGTAAGTATGAGTGCTGAAGTGCAGATGATCCGGATTGGTGAGTACTAAATAGAATGATTTGTTATTCAAGTATTAGTGAATCCCATCGCGTGGAAGGCAGAAACTACAATTATTCTTCGATCTTTGTCATTATAAAGTCAGACTGATTATTCTCCCTGACGTTGAGGAAAAGGAAATTGCATTGACGATACAGATTGTGTTGTTGCATCACCGTTGATAACCTCAAAAGTATTTTTTTTTTTTTTCGCGCAAGACACGAGAGCCTTCAAGAGACTTCTGCAAGTTTTTGATGGTCCATAGGATAAAAGACACGGTTGAAGGTTCTCCAGCCTTGAAAGTGTCACTTATGCATACAACTCTTTACGATGATAATGTTTTGATGATATGTCAGCTATTTCCTTCGAGACGGTGACACACGTTACAGTTTTTATTTAGGCTAAAGAGCAACATCAGGCTAAAGAGGAACTATTTTCTGCAGTTGGCGTGACTGGGCTGGGTTTCTTCGATCGAGTTACTCGTCTAGCCCGAGTCCATACTTCAGTATCGTACAATCACTCCTTCTTAACGGGAGCAAGATCTACAAACGATAGATGGAACAAATAATCTTTGCAAAATACGGAGAGGTTCTAGGATACAAAGAAAAATTAGCTGAGACAGACGTATATAAAAATGAGAGAAGGTAATGATGTGAAAATGAAATTCGTATTAGTATGAAACGTGTGAATATAAATTTCATCCTTGGGATAATGTTGAAATCATATTGGACGAAATCTCTCGGTAAAGATTATTTGTGGTGATTTTATTTTTGTTTGATTGAATTGCAAAGGAAGCACTTGGAAATCCTTTATGATTAACTATTCCTGATGACGGTTAAATGAATTCGCCTCTACTCTGAAAAAGTCTTTTAATTAACATACCAGCTGGTGATAAAACAATCGTGGATTGATATTGGATAGACTACTATCTAAAAATGACTCTGAAACAGAAGCTTGCACATTAACTTGGAGTAGGTAGAGATTGTGTTTAGAATGGCATAGGGTATGTTAACAGATTAAGAACGGCTAATGGAAAAATTACATGTGATATTAAAGAATACTGTCATACGAGACGGAAACATTTCACTGAAGAAAAAATGGGGGAGATGTTGACCTCGTAAAGGACGGTAACTTGATTCAGATGAGATATTAGGGGCTTATAAAAAAAAAAAAAAAAAAAAAAAAAAAAAAAAAAAAATTAATTGTACCATGTAAACATGAGAAAATTTCCAAGGGAACTGATCTTCATTGCTAAAATGGACTGGATAAAGTAGACGTGCTATTCCCAGCATTAATGTCACCCGGATCCAGTAGAGTAACTCAACACCCAACAGAAATACCTGAACCCAACCGATAGTGTGGGTATATTCTTTCGTAATACAGATGTCACTGTCCTTTTCTCTAGCAGTATTTTGTGGACTCTATATATTTGCGCTTCTGTGAACCTTTTTACCAGTCTTATGTATATGTAAAGGAAAAAATGGATTCCGAACTTTCGTGTTCACGGAGAGTAAAACTGATCATAGCACGGCGTGTGCATAAACACACACACGCGCGCGCGCGCAGAGAGAGAGACTGTATTCACACACACACACACATATATATATAGAGATATATATATATATATATATATATATATATATATATATATTATACTTATGACCCACTTTCGGAGAAGAATAAACGAAAGTAATAAGATATGTATTACGATCACTATCTGCGATCCTCTTCAGACGTACATACATACATACCGGTATATATATATATATATATATATATATCTATATATATATATATATATATATATATATATATATATATATATATATATATATATTATACTTATGACCCACTTTCGGAGAAGAATAAACGAAAGTAATAAGATATGTATTACGATCACTATCTGCGATCCTCTTCAGACGTACATACATACATACCGGTATATATATATATATATATATATATGTGTGTGTGTGTGTATGTATGTATGTATGTATGTATGTACGTCACAGAGAACCCACTGTCGGACTGAAAGAAAAAATTAGAACATTAACTTCTATATTTCCTCTTCAGGAAAGTACAGTACAAGATAGGCGAAGTGTAGGACATACATACATATATACTCCTGTATCATAAGGAGGGGAATTAGGAGGAACTCGGACTACATGACGGGCCAGATGACCTTAATTAAGGAAAAATCGCAGGGTCAGAATGAAGATAATTACTGACAAGGAGACTCGCTGCTAAACGTGATATAATGTCCGGAGACCATTGCCCTGTAGAAGTTCTTTAGAAGTGTTAAAATCAGGACATTCTTCGGCAGACTCGACTATCTTCCTCCTAAAACCACAACTGGACTTGAACATTAGTTTGGCCTTGTCCCAGTCAATCCGGTGATTTTGACAAATTACATGGTGGAATGCAGCTGAACTTTCTTGGGCTTATTTGATGGGTACTTATGTTCGCCCAGTCTAGTGCTCAAGTCTCACCCAGTTTGGCCTAGGTACACCGGATCACAATCCTGGCAGGGTAAGCTGTAAACTCCAGAAGAGTTAGCCTACCTAAACTTTTGGGGTACGTTCACAATTTGCTTATGCACTGTTGTGATAGTGGTAAGCAAATGCAAGACGATCCTTATGAATTAAATTAACAGAAGAATTGATGGTGTTGCTGTAAGGGATTTTGAAGACGTCTTTTTGACCGAGGTATTGAATGGTGGGAGCTGACGAATTAAGATGGCTGACTCTGGCTGGGTAGGCCAACTTTATTAATTTAAATTTAATGAAGTCGATCTTCCGGTCCAAGAACTGAATTACAAATCCTGAAAGCCTTCAGAAAAGTCGCGGGGTCAGAAGTGAGGTCAAGCAAGGGATCACCTGTCATCCCACGCTGAAAAATTCATCGACATACCTGAACCAAATCATCTCAGGTGGTTTGACGAAGGGTAAGAAGGTACATTCAAATTATTCCGTGTGTAGGTTAGCCAAAACTAGCGATAGGTTGGAACCCATACTGCGACCGTATTTTTTTTTGTCTACAGTATTATTTCTGAAAAAAAAACTGAAAGAAAGACAAAGGGGAACTAAATCAATTAATGGTAACTGGGAGTGGGAAATTGTCCTGAAATTATTACAGTTTGGATTCCAAATATGAGAGAACATCCTCACCCTTGACTTTAGTGAACAGAAAGGTTATATCAAGACTAAGCAAACTGTCATTCTGCACGTTAACATTCTTGATTTTTTAAATAAAATCAATGGATTTTTTCAATGTGTGAACTGGAAGATTGACCAACAAAAGGTGACAAAAGGCCTGAGAACCATTTCGAAAGCTTGCTAATACAGGAGCCTCGGATAGAAACGATAGACCTCAATGGGATGTCTGATTCAAAATGTACTTACGTCAGACCCCAACAATAGGGGAGCTTGGGGTTTGTGACCTTCAGATTGTCTACACTCATCCAACGAAATCTTGCGAACACTCCGCCTGCCCCATGTTTAACCCTACGACTTTTCCTTGATTGAGGATATCCGGCCCGTCATGTAGGCTGTCCGAGTTCCTCTTAATTCCCCCTTCTTGTGATAGAGGAGTGTATACGTCTACCACTTCGCCTATCTTGTACTTTCCTGAAGAGGGCTACAGCTAGTAGCCGAAATATAGAAGTTAAAGTTCTCCTAATTTTTTATTTCACTCCGACTGCGGGTTCTGTGTGATTTACAAATATGTTACTACATTTCTCTCTAGTGAATATATATATATATATATATATATATATATATATATATATGAATAAACTCCATAAGCATGAATGTGTGTATTATAATTTTGGTAATTAGTAATAGGTATCAGTTCTGGTCTTCATCCACAAAATTCATTGCACAGACTCACACAATTGATAACATCTTTTCCATCGACTGTGAAAATTTCAGCCCAACAATCTGGTCTTGCAAGACTCTTACTGTAGCTCAGCCTTTGTCCCATTTTTTGTTGACTTTCTCGCCAAGGAACAGCTGAGTTATGGGCGTGCCCCACTCTCCGTCCGGGTAGGCTAAGCCTATGGAATCGCTCGATTTGTTCGGCCGCGGCTGTGACTGGCTACCGGGAGTGATAGCCGATGCCTTTCCGCGGCCACAATGTCCGCCATGATCGATTGCCGTCCTCTTCGCCTTGCGGCTCCTGCAGCCGACTGTCGGGGCCACGGCAGGAGGGTTGTGCAGATGGCTGATTTATGTAACTTCTCGTTTCCAGGTAACAGTGAATAGAATTGGTTTCTGTGTAACAGGGAAGGGTGGGGGGTTGTTTTGTTGCTCATCTATATGCATAACGCTTCATCGAAGTATTTAGGGTCCAATGAGGGGTACATGAATGTTGTGTTCTTATAGAGAATCATCGCTTTGCTGCACATATAACTCCCCAACGCCAGCTACTCTATCTGGAGGTGCAGCCTCGAGGGGCTGGCATTCGGTTTATTTTGACTATTTCTTGCACCCTTTGGTATGAAGGAACTGATGTATAATCGGTAATTGCTTCCCACCTCCAGTCAATAAGAGCCGGAGACATTGAAACATTCCCTCACTAATGCACCTCAAACAGCCGTCCAGGGAGATCTATGGGAAACCTCGAGGATCGTTGACAGCTGCTGTGAGGCTGCGGTTTCCCAGTCTGTGAAACTCGAGTCAACGATCACCGTATTACTGTTATGAAATGCTGTTCAGGGTTTTCTCGACCTTGTTTAAAACTTGTGTTTCTTTTTGGTGAAGAAACTTTACGGTTGCATTTTGAAACATGTTTCCGTGACTGTGCAATGCCTCGTTTTTCAAGATCTTCTAATTTGTATAAATGACAGGATAGTGTTATTACTTACGGAAATGATATCAGCTGTTGGAGTAACGATCTCGGCGAAATTCACGTAGTTTATAGAAAAAAAATGCAAATTTTTACTTAAGTTACGAACCTTTATTATGTTCTGCAATATGATTATAAGAAATCGGTTATATTTAGGTCAGCGGATTGTAGTGTGTACAAGAGATACGTTTCTGCATCGTTTCATTAGTCAGATGGAGACATGTGACTGCTAATTATCAAGATACATCTCTGCGTACCCAAGAAGTAGGTCACTCAAGATTTATTCTTGCCGTCCCTTCATGTTGGGATAAGATCTTCCTTTTTGTAAGTTCGCTGCTTTTTTCATAAGTTTATTATCATTATTATTATTATTATTGTCATTGTTATTATTATTAGTAATAATAATAATGATAATAATAATACTATTATTATTATTATTGCTGTTATTACCATTATTACAATCTTGTTTATTTACATTTTATTGTATTTATTTGTTTGTTTGGTGGGAGGTGTAATTTCACATGAGGGAGAAATGTAATTCAATGCAACTTGTTGCACTCGTGTAGATAGCTACCACCTTATTGAGTAATCTTAGAGGACACACCGCTTATAGATTCCCTTCCAACACATAATGATTCTAGTACAAGTTATGTGTACGTACTCTAGTAGGAAGGTGTTGGGTTGGCTTTGTGTGTTTTATCTGAATAAGAAATCAGGCTAAATTGATGGAAGGCACAAACACACGTACATATGAAGACTTATCCTCAGCACCCAATTCAACCTAGTGGCGTAATCGGAAACATGCTGGTCTCGCATTATTTGTGGGTTCGAATCCTGCACTCTTCGGATCCCCAGCAGTGGCTGTTACCTGTCCAGACCGTCCAATAAGCGCATAGGGCAAAGGTGATGGCTTCGGCCGCAGCAACACTCCTCCTTGCGTAGGCTCCTTACCCTCTTCCCTCAGTTGACCTTGGGATTTCGAATTGAGGTCATCCGCGCGTGAAACGAGCGCCTCGCCACTGAGCCAGCCGGGGTTCCTGAGGGACGTATAGGGTCGTTAGTTTAATGTGTCGCCATACTGCAAGTTATAGGTAGGCTGTAGGCTTTATATGTATACTTTATGTTATGACCTGGTCAGATGACATTTGCCTCTTGAGCATATTGTTTACTTTTTGCACAAACCTACTGAATGTGTGGACAGATTTTTACAATTGTGATAATTGTTACACTTCAGTTTCTGTGACTGGAAGTCCGCAACCCCACAGCCGTTGGCAACGGTCCTTCGTGTCTCTAGCAAATTTTATGTTGTATTAATGTAGGATTTTCGGTGTCGTTGCCCTACATCTGATAGTTTTCAGTTATTATGTGAACTAGAGAAGGCAATGAAGTTTGTAGAAATCTTGGACTCGTTCCGGGTACCGAATATCAGCCCATCGGGGCTCCACCTGATGGAGGCGAGTGTTGATGGGTTTTGGAGACTGGTGAAAGGGAGACGATCCTCTCCCACGTCCGTATGTATTCTCGTGCCGGCTTATCGCCTATCAAATTGATGTCTGTGAATAAGAGCTTGCCTCTTCTTATGAATATGTGGTAGTTTATTTTTGTCTATATTTGTTTCCTTATATTCCATATTTTTCATTTTATTTTTTATTTGTTCTGTTTATGATAATATTTGCTGTCTTTGCAAGGTGGCTATTTGTACATAACTATCAGGGAATCCTTTCTATATATTTGCAGAACAAACCTGACCTATACTACATCACAACTGCATAATCATATTTTTCAAAGCCGAGATATTTTATATATTCTATAAACGATAATTTTTGTCGTAAAAGATATTGTTGTAAGCAAATTTGTGTTAATGCTAGAAAGACGGAAAATGTAAAGGCGTTTGGTGTATCGTAGATTCAGTACATGAGAACATAAGAATGAAGTAGACTGCAAGAGACCATAAGGCCTACACTAGGCAGTCTGCCAATGCATAGTGTACACGCCGTTGTATACAGGACAAACAAGAAAGTGTAGTTTAGAGAAAAAGTTGGATCGGAAGCAGTTGTGCAGAATTTGTCTGTTTGTAGTGAAAACGTGGGATATATAGATTAAAATCTCTTTAAGGCTGAAGTATTTAAAAAGAGGGATAAATCTCAGGATCGGTAAAAGTTACATTGATATTAAGTTTGATGGGATCATTTGCTGAAGGTTGTGGATCAATTTTGGAGGAGGACAAAATTTTATTTATTTATTTTTATTATTTATTATTATTATTATTATTTTTTTTTTATTGTGAGAGATCAAAACATGTGCTTGTCAGACTGAACTTCGTTCCCACGGTTGCATTGATAGCCTCAACTTTTTTTTTCTGTTATAGTTTTTACTTGTTTATTATTATTATTATTATTATTATTATTATTATTAATATTAATATTTTATTATTCTTTTTTATTATTTTTATTTTATTATTATCATTATTATTATTATTATTATTATTATTATTATTGTTAATGTTATTTTTTATTATTATTATTATCATTTTCATTTTCATTATAATTGTGTTCACCTTGGTCGGTTGGCCACTATGAACATTCACCTCCCCACTGTTGGGCGAGTCCAGTGTTAGTGGTTGGGCATGCTTGATGTCACGTTTCTCCTCATTTTTCCTCTTCTATTTTGCAATTTGAGAGTCTGACGCTAAGAAGGCCTCATTCGCCTAGTTCCTCGCATGACTTCATCTCGGCCCAGATGAAAACGTGTAGAGTTTATGTGCGCCAGTTCCACGGAGCCAATTGTCCAAAACACCAAGACTGATGGCCCGCAAATGTGAGTTTCTCTTTCTCTCTCTGCACACACACACACACACACACACACACACACACACACACACACACACACACACACACACGCACACACACACATATATATACATATCTCTGTGTGTATGTGTGTGTGCATATATGTATATATGCAAGGTAACCTGTAGGTAGAGAGTACAAACTTAATTTTGTTTGTACTTTCCAACTGTATTTCTGCACTCGATGTAATACATGAAAGCGCTCTGCTCCAGTCTTTTTTTTTCATAGTGGATACCTTGCATCTGTACAACAAACGTCTATACTGTTTTTATTGCATATATATATATATAAATATATATATATATATATATTATACACGCGCGCGCGCGAGATGGTTGATAAAGAAGACACTGATCCAAGTTTATTCCTAACCGGTTGTCGTCTTAAGATCTTTGAAAGAAATATAATAAGAATAAGGAGGAATGTCTCTTGGGGTCGAAGATGACATGTCCTATGGCTAGTCCGAGCCCTTGTTTCCCAATCCCTTTACATGAGAAGGAAATGTAGGTAATCGGGCAGAAGTACACAGTAAATGTACTCGTAATTCTATTATATGATAACATGACACGTAAATGGTGTTGTGACCCATCCCTCAGTGTGTATATGAAAAGTATACATATACAAATCAATGTTTAAGGAATGTTACGGAAGTCTGAATCTTTCGGTGTATATTCGAGTACCCATGGGACACCAAGTCATTGGACAAAATCCCACCTTTTAAGTAGGTGCAGGTTCTTATGGTGGCATATCTCGTTGTATTTGTCCATTTTATATCTCCTATTTTTGTTGTTGATATTGTCCTCTGTGGCTATGTAAAGAGTTTCAATGATCTTTGCTTGTCTTTTAGGTTGCCCTTTTTCCTGTACCTCCGCTCTAAGCGAAACCGGTCAGGAATAAACTCGGCCCTAGACCCGTGTCTTACTCTTCCACCTTCCTCAAACCCGTCACAATGTCCCAACAATACATACATACATAGATACATATTCGTTCATACGCACATGCAAACTTAAATACATTCATACGTACGTACATACATACATACATACATATTTACAGACATACGCACATACAAACTTAGATACATTCATACATACGTACGTACATACACACATACTCTTCATACGTTCATACAAACTTAAATAGAATTATACTTACGTACATACATACATAGAAAAATACATACATAGAAAAATACATACATACATAGATACATACATAGAAAAATACGTACGTAGATACGCACATACAAATTTAAATACATTCATACATACATACATACATACGTACATACTCGTTCATACGTACTTACATACATACATGTTCATACGTACATACAAACTTATATACATTCATACATACATATATACATGGAAAGCTACAAAGATACATACATAGAAAGATACGTACACCCAGTACTATCGGACGGGTGAACGCACACTTGCGCGCAGTTCTACTTCAGCTTTCACGGCCTCAGTTATCGGCCATTTTTCAGGCGATAGCAGATGCTTCGGCACTCGCCCAGAGGGGGTTGTCAGATGTATGGAAAGCTTAACTATATGCACACGCTGGAGCTTCTATTTCAGTTTTGCATTCGGGATACACCGGAGGGTCTATAGGATGCAGTATATCGGGGGCGGTGGGGTGAGGGTGTGCAACGTTTTTGTGAATAAAGGAAACGTTGTAAGCTTTGATTTTTTTTTTTTTTTTTTTTTAAATGTCATGTTTCTCTTCCTATTCGAATAACCTTGGCGGAAATAGTTTTTTCACTAACACATTTTATGTAAAATTGATATTCCCAGTTCGTGAATATAACTTTATAACACGGTCTGCTTCAGAATTCGTGTTACGGCTGTCGGCGAGTGATTTTATTTATTCATATTTATTTTTATTTATTTATTTAACATCTTATCCTGTCAGGATCTCGAATACAAGTTTCCGAATAAAACATTTTCATCAAAATTCTTTCTGATTTTACGGAAATTTATTAGAAAATTAATCATCTCTGAATAAAAATAGAAAAAAATGTTTGGTAGTTTCTACGGAGTTTAAAGCGTATAACGTCAACTTTAATACAATTTGGCAGATACCATGTTACTTAAATGGGCGTGTTCGGGGAATTCCCACGGGTGGGTCAGGTAGTATATACAGTTGTAGCAACAATCCTTAAGTACATGGATTGTTTGGTAATCTCTATATATCTATCTGTCTATCTCTCTCCCTCTCTCTCCCTCTCTCTCCCTCTCTCTCCCTCTCTCTCTCCCTCTTTCCCCCACACTGTCCCTGTCTCCCTCTTTCTTTCCCTCTTTATTTCCCTCTCTCTTTCTCCTCTTCTCTACCCTTTTCCCTCTCTCTTTCTCTCCCTCTTTCTCTCTCTCCCTCTTTCTCTCCCTCTCCCTCTTTCTCTTCCTCTCTCTCCCTCTTTCTCTTCTCTCTCCCTCTTTCTCTATCTCTCTCCCTCTTTCCCCCACTCTGTCCGTCTCTCTCTTCTCTCCCTCTCTCCCTCTCTCCCTCTCTCCCTCTCTCCCTCCACTCTTTCTTTCCCCCTCTTTCTCTTACACTCTCACTTTTCCTTTTCTCTTCCTCTCTCACTTTTTCCTTTTCTCTTCCTCTCTCACTTTTTCCCTTTCTCTTCCTCTCTCCCTCTTTCTTTCTCTCACTCTCCTTTTCTCCCTCTCACTCTCCTTTTCTCCCTCTCCCTCTCTCTTTCTCTTCCTCTTTCTCATTCTCTCTCCCCTCTTTCTCCCTCTCCCTCTTTCTCTCTCTCCTTCTTTCTCTCTCTCCCTCTTTCTCTCTCTCTCCTTCTTTCTCTTCCTCTTCCTCTCTCTCCCTCTTTCTCTTCCTCTCTCTCCCTCTTTCTCTTCCTCTCTCTCCCTCTTTCTCTTCCTCTCTCTCCCTCTTTCTCTTCCTCTTTCTCTTCCTCTCTCTCCCTCTTTCTCTTTCTCTCTCTTTCTCTCTTTCTCTCTACCTCTCTCTCCCTCTCTCTCCCTCTTCTCTCGCTTCTCTTTCTTTCTCTCTTTCTCTCCCTCTCATTCTCTCTGTCTCTTTCCTTTTCCTCCTTCCTCCCTTCTTCCTCTTTCCTCCTTCCCTCCTCCTCTTTCCTCCTCCCTCTTTCATCCCTCCTCCCTCACCCTCACTCCCTCTTTCCCTCTTTTCCTCCTTCACTCCCTCTTTCCATCCCCCCTTCCCTCCCTCCTTTTCATATTCCTCTTCCTCCTATCCCACGTACTCCTCCTCCTCCTCCTCCTATTCCTCCTCCTCCTCCCCTCCTCTGATTTGTTTCCGATCTCGTCATTCTAAAAACCCACCTCCCACTACGATTGTATTTGGTTTTGATGCGTTTGGGGGGAAGGGGGAAACTATTGTTTTGGATGATCCGACAACATTTTTCTTTGCAGTCAAGAATTTCCAAAATCTCTCATCTTTTGCGACGCCACGAATGCGGAAGTATTGGAAGAAATTTTTTGTTTTTTTGAGTTCTGGCACCAATTGTTCCTTTTTTTTTTTCTTCTTCTGGGCAAGGAGGCGTCGTATTGTCAGGATCTTAATTGACCTCAGGTCAGTGGGAGGAACCCCATAAATGGAATCGTCAGACGGCAGTAAGAAAGAAAAACAAAAAAGTCTGCAACTCGCCACAGGGTCAGTCAAGGCTGACTGTCAGTCAAGGCTGACTGTCATTCAGGGCTGACCGTTAGTCAAGGCTGACTGTCAGTCAAGGCTGACTGTCGGTCAAGGCTGACTGTCAGTCAAGGCTGACTGTCAGTCAAGGCTGACTGTCAGTCAAGGCTGACTGTCAGTCAAGGCTGACTATTAGTCAAGGCTGACTATCAGTCAAGGCTGACTGTCGGTCAAGGCTGACTGTCGGTCAAGGCTGACTGTCGGTCAAGGCTGACTGTCGGTCAAGGCTGACTGTCGGTCAAGGCTGACTGTCGGTCAAGGCTGACTGTCAGTCAAGGCTGACTGTCATTCAAGGCTGACTGTCAGTCAAGGCTGACTGTCAGTCAAGGCTGACTGTCATTCAAGGTCTGACTGTCATTCAAGGCTGACTGTCGGTCAAGGCTGACTGTCAGTCAAGGCTGACTGTCGGTCAAGGCTGACTGTCGGTCAAGGCTAACTGTCGGTCAAGACTGACTATCAGTCATTGGTTGAGAAGATCCATCTTTCGAAAGCTGGATCGAGGCGCATGGATTACTTATCCCATTGAAAAGGGGACATGTTCCTTCGTGTGGTCTTATTACGCTTCCTCTGTTTGTTTTTTCCAATCAGTGTTTTTAAGCTCTTGGGGATGTTCATGTCACGCAAGCAACACAGTATTCGATTTTTTTTTTTATTAATTTCATTCGTTTTGTTCGTTTCATTCGTTTCGTTTGTTTCATTCATTTCATTCCATTCATTTAATTAATTTCGTTCATTTCGTTCATTTCATTCATTTCGTTCGTTTCATTCATTTCGTTCGTTTCATTCATTTCATTCATTTCGTTCGTTTCGTTCGTTTCATTCATTTCATTCATTTCATTCATTTTATTAACGCATTCATTTTACTTGTTTATTTTTTATTGCATTTTGTTTTATTCTTTTTCGCTTTATTGCATTATTTCCTTTTCTTTTTTCTAATCACACAATTGTCCAAAGTGGTATGTAATCCTTTTAATACCTTCAGAGTCCGTTTGCAGTCCTGAAGTAATCTTGGTTCCCTAGTTCTGCCTGAGTTAGTCTCCCCACAGGTATTCCTTGTTAAGCCTGGTTATATATTTCGAATGTCGTTTCGCTTTCCTTGATTAAATTTTTAATTTAATTTTCTTTTCTCATACTTTCATTGAGTTTTTTTTATTTATTTTATTCTATTTTATTTTATTTTTTTACCAATAAGATGATCCATCCAAATTCAGTGGAATTATCATAACCAATATATAAAAAAATATATGACATATAAAATATTTTGAAATGAATAAGAATTTAATATACTCCATATAATCTCACTGTTTCTATATGGACTTCGCATATAATACTAACTCTGCATAATTAGTTCAAGCACATTCGTGTAGTTAAAACTCTAAGATCGTCAGACTAAGGTCCTGTTCACACTAGCGGTTTGAACCGCGTGGAAACCGCGGCGGTATCGCATAATCAAGGAAAAAAATACGCGGTTGTGTGTGAACGCCTCCACTGACTTACACTGTAATTAAACCGCTAGTGTGAACAGGGCATAACGATTTGTAGTTGAACCAAAAGGTCTCAATACATTGTACAACGATACATTTTGGATAATGTACGATGCATATCGAATAAATGAAATTTTGAGTTAGTGACGCGAGAAAATTCGACAAGAATGTACAGACGAATACGATTAATTATTCTGTGGGAGGGGCCATAAGGGATGGACCGGCAGTATCACTAGAAAACAAATGGCACATAATAATCATATTGCCATTTTTTAAATAATTGGTTAACATTCTTGAAATATAAAAACCCTTCTCAAACTTTTTTCAATATCACGTCAACTTTTCTATATGTGAATCTAGGACATCAGCATGTGAATGCAAAAAAAAAAAAAGAAAATCACGATTGGCAGTACTGATTGGAATCTTAGATTCACATCATTCATCGCTGTTCCGTGAGTGAGTCAGTCAGGGCTACCAACATTGAAGAAATATGAATTCATGTGTTTATAGTGAACACAGTTTGGCCTGATATAAGAACATAAGAATGGGGGAGACTGCAAGAAACCGTAAGGCCACTATTAGGCAGATCCATGTCCATTACCACATGTCATCCTCATCCATAAATTTATCTAATCTTCTCTTAATTAAAACAACCGATAGTATCAACGCTCACTACATGGTTGTCAAGTCCACTCTATTGGTAAATCAGTTCTTGACTAATTATTTCTTAAGTCTAAATGTGCCCAACTTAATTCCATTACTGCAAGTAGACTTCAGATGCATAGTATTTAACATCTTGTGTGCAATTATTTTGTTTGCCAAAACTTCAACATTATGACTACTATGGAATTTTACATACTCTTGGTATTTATAAATATACATAGACATATTAAAATCCCTGTCATTAAATATTTTAAGTATTTAAGTGTACACATGCGTCGATAGATGTTTTTTTGAAACCAAAATTGTTTGCTAATGAATTGGTACGGTATGTTCAAATATCGTATTATCTTGAGCATTTGTAACGAGGCTCTACTTTAAACAAACCATAGAATCCCCAATCTCGTGAGACAATTAGAACATTATTGAACATCAAAGCATGGATTGAACGATTGAACTTAAAATCGGTTACATACTTGTAAACCTCTCTGGGCACCCCATCCCAATCTATCGTCGTTAATTGTATTCATTGTCAACATTAGGAAACCAACCGTTTGGACTTGATAACTGTTTGCGCGCTCCGTCGACGACAATTCTGTGACGTCATGTCGCTTCGTTGGAGTTTAGTCATCTCCATAACAAACGAATTTACCCGATTTGAACTTTCTCTGGGGTATTGGCTTACCTACTAGTAATTTTCATAAGTATAGCCAATGAAGTTAGTAAAACTGTTTTTAACTAGAAAAGCGTTTGCTTGATGCATTTAGCTAGTTACTCCCTTGTTCACATACAAAAAAACGGATATTCGACATAAAGCCACAGTAAAACAAGAAACTGGATAAACAACAAAACACAAACTTTGATCAAGAAAGAAAATATTGATGCTACTAATGCATATCACATGCGAATAGCAAGGTACAGTGGATTTTATGGAAATGATATTATAGTGAAGGAGTTAATTAGATTATCTTCACCCCACCAATGATTGGCCCAATCTACAGATTTGATACTTTAGACAATTTCATTCGTAACAAATTAGTTGAGAATTATCTCAGTGAAATTAGGAAGAAAACTATTAAACGAAAATCAGTACGGCTATAATATTAAAAGGAACACTGTAAAAAGTCTAAAGAGTATTTGAATTAGAAAAAATCGAAAATATAATGTAAATTAGAATTTTTGTGTCCCAACTTTCAACAAAACATCCTATACTACGTCAAGTTGCCTGTGACGTATATATGGGTTGATTTTTTTTCGTTCTTTTTTGTATGCCCGATTTTAGGAATTTTGTAATGAAATACCCATCTGAAAGTGATCTCGTTCAGGAACATAGAGAAATTACAAATCCCACAATTTTTACTTATATAAAGACCAGTTCGTTCGAATTGAAAAAAAATAATGGACCAACACTGATTTAGCGCGTGGACGCGCGCACACACACACACACACACACACACACACACACACACACACATATATATATATATATATATATATGTGTGTGTGTATATGTATATATATGTATGCAAAGTAGACCACCTGGAAAAAAGAAACTAACGAAGCAGAGTGCTTTCGTATATTACATCTGCAGTGCAACAAGATGTAATATACGAAAGCGCTCCGTTTCGTTAGTTTATTTTTTCCAAGTGGTCTACTTTGCATAAGTGAACACACGTACCCGTGTTCTTATTAGCATATTTATGTATATATATGTATATATATATATGTGTATATATGTATATATATGTGTATATATGTATATATATGTGTATATATGTATATATATGTATATATAATATATATATATATACACACATATATATATATATATATATATATATATATATATATATATATATTCGGTGAAGTCCAATATAGGGTGCCCGATGGTCCACGCCGTCATTATGACGGTACCACATATATCTATGAGGAATTTCCCTTTTCGCCATCAGGGACGTGCCAGTTAGCAATGGTTCTTGCGAATGTGTGTGTGTGTGAGCTGCTCTTTGTCTGATCTTTCTTACATAATCTGTTCGATATGGGTGACCTTGCAGATATTTCCTCTCTATCGACGTAGCTCTTGTAGTCATTAAGATTCTCAAGCCTATCCACCACGTCAAAGTGTCAACTCTCTGATAAGTGTAAGGATCTTGGATAACAAACACACACACACACACACACACACACACACACACACACACACACACACACACACACACACACACATATCATAGCGACCAAAAGCTCTTTCTAGTACTATGGTATATTTTTGAAAAGTGTTTTCGTTTCTAATATTGGAGATTTCCGAATTGTAACCGTAAAGGAACCGAAACAGAGCTCCTTCGAACGTCACCGCTGGCCTCGAATGAACTCACCCTCCAGTTAAACGAAACACGGAGCTCGAGTTGCACTGATCAAACTGTGGGTCCCGACAAAAAAGAGAGGAAACAAACACCACACACATTATATATATATAATATGCAAGGTTGACCACGAAAAAAACTATTAAAGCAGAGCGCTTTCGTGTATTCACATTTACAGTTTAAATAATACATTTGAACTGAAGATGTGAATACACGAAAGCGCTCTGTTTTAATGTTTTTTCTTCGTGGTCAACCTTGCATTTCCAAGAACACACGCTTCCAGTGTTTTTCCTGTACATATATATATATATATATATATATATATATATATATATATATATATATATATATATATATATATATATATAGTCTTATTACACCTAAGTATTTGGGTCGCGATGTAAACTGTGGTTCTTGCTGTAGGTCGCAGTAGAAAAAAAAAAGTTTGAAGAACGCTGGCAACGGTTACTCTCGAAGTCAGGCCTTTGCAACTTATCCTCTCTAGAACTGTAAAGAGGTCGATATTGATTTCTGTGCCTCAGACTTCTATAGACTCCATTCGCTTTCAAATGCTTAAACTTACGTTGACACTATAAAATGGAAAATTCACCAAGATTTTGATTTCTATATGACCACTTAGGCCCCAGTCACACCAAGCTTACGACCTGTTTCCAACCACCGGCGGCGACCAGGCTGATTTGTGCTGTTCCTCTCTTTATAAAAAGGAATTCAAGACAATGATGCAACTGGAATGAATCTCCCCCGTCATGAAGATGAATATGAATATGAAATAGCCAGCTGGTTGCTAACCATGAGAGAAACAAAAGTGCCACCGTCGAAGAAGGTGGTCGGAAACGGGTCGTAAGCTTGGTGTGAATGGGAATTAACACCTTTCGTGAATTGGATAAGATTCTTTGTTAGGAGGTATTTTTAGCTGATTTCGGAGGTTACCACGTTCAGACGAAAACAATGAGAGGAAATTGTAGGTGAAGGAATGGAAAGCTACGAAGGACAGCGATGTGCGTACAGATGTTAAATTCCGGTCGTAACTCTTACTTCGTTTATATAGATGTTACGTTTTTTCAAATTTAATCGTTGATCTTACCAGCAACACTACCGAACTTCTCTATCACTTGTTTTACTGTATTTATTAATTGATTGGTTCATTTATTTGTTTATTTTTAGCATGCAATATATTACTTACGGATAAAAAAAAAAAAATTCTCGCTATTGCATAGAATAAAATAGAGACCACGGCTATATCAAGCAGAAAAGTATTTCGCTTTTGAAATATAGACATATGTAACACTATATTTCTCGTGCAAAGTAAATAAAAACATTATTTAGTATCTATGTACATGTATCCGAAATCTTTGATTATCTCAAAGTTGTGGCAATTGTCACAGCCAGTGTGACACTTGACAGAGGTCGAACATGACCTTTGACCCAGTGACCTTATCTACCGATTTTGGTCCCGTGCAGTTGACCTATTGTTGCACCTTATGCCCTCGTCAACGCTCCAGTAGGCGACTGACAGACGATTTTATTGTCTCAAAGTTGTGGCACTTGTCACAGCCAGTGTGACATTTGACAGACGTCGAACATGACCTTTGACCCAGTGACCTTATCTACCGATTTTGGTCCCGTGCAGTTGACCTCTTGTTGCACCTTATGCCCTCATCAACGCTCCAGTAGGCGACTGACAGACGATTGTATTTGGCCTAAGAATTTAGAGCAGAATTTATAAAGTGACATCATGTTGAAAGTGTGCAAACTGCCTTGTTTACCCATCGTAAGATAACTCGGACGCTTTGTAAATTCTGTGAATCAAACCAATGTACCGTCATGACAATGAATAACGGTACTCTGCGTGGGGCGGTCAGACACGCCACAGTCATAGGTCACTCGACCCGACTTGACCTGACCCGACCCTTGACCTAGCGTGACGTCATTATATATACTCTCTCGCTCGTGTTTGCGGGATTTTTCTGCCGCTTTCTGGGCTTCTAAGAGCTTAACGAAGACCTGAATCAGCGCCTGTAGACGCAGTCGCTGGCGTTGGGAGTATTAAAGTCACTGTTAAAAAAAAAAAAAAAAAAAAGTGTCCATGTACGCCAGGCGATCGGCGGTTGCACTTCAGGTTAATTGTTTTTTCAACCTAAAGCTGACGTCTCCTTTAGCCCGGCTTTGCGTCCGGGCGTGGCCGTAGTGGCCGTAGTGGCCTCGTTGATTCATCACAGGACCCATTGTTTCCTCGGAGGATTCATCTCGAGCAGCAGATGTAGAGATGGCCCTCCGGGTATATCGTCGAATTTAGCTAAAACTTGGGTTGCTTATGTACTTCTTTGACTCTTAAAGCATTACCCACGGCGCTGGGAAGAAACGCGCATAACTTAGCATATATTTTCTATCTTTTGTAGCCCGTGATACTATACTATAGTCATATAATGTCTTAGTTGTACGAGATTTGGGTTCTGGGGTGCTCATTTGAATATCTCGTATGCATTACGTGTACCGCGCGCGTGTGTAAGATGGGGAGAATTTCTTGGATTTTGTGCCTGAGGTGTGGTGTGATATTATAATACTTTAGCCATTCTAGTGTTGTACTGAGCCCTTTTTTTCGTGGTTTTGTGAAACCCGCGCTAGGTGCAGAAATCCGTAAAGCGTGAAGGATGTATTAGTCCTCGATTTTAGTGTATTTCTATTCGTGTATTATTTTTTCGTTTATTTTGCACATTTCATTTGTTAAATCTGTATATTTTGTATATTTCGTTTTGTAGGTTTATTCTTTTATTCATTTATCTATTCATTTATTGATATATTTATTAAGTCATTATGTAATTATTTGTGTATTTATTTATTCATTTATGTATTAATTCATCACGTGATTATTTGTATATGTATTTATTTATTTATATATTTCATTTATTCATTATTTCTTTGATTAAACCCTGTGACGTAGATATGGACCTAAAGGTCTTCTGTCGGCATGTAAATGTGATATGGAAATGTAGTTTCGAAAGCGTTGTGCTAACAATAGATACATCGATGTGTAGAAGCCTGATGTCAGAGCGATATAGATGGACGGAAATACCCTACACACATATTTACATAACACGACTCGATGGCGCAGTGGTAGCGTTCGCGACCGCCACTACGGAGGTCTGAGCTCGAATCCCGCCCAGGGCTGAAATAATTTCAGTATCGCTGCGCTTCGAGTCGTTACTCCAGCTCTCGTGGGCGGGGAGTTTTGTGTGTGTGTGTGTGTGCGCGCGCGCGCGCGTGTGAGGTCACAGCACAGATCGGTAATATATGAGCTCTGAGCTCTCATCCGGGAGGGTAGTAGCTGTCGATCA
>NC_134787.1:57879808-57887308 GCF_046742065.1 Oratosquilla oratoria
TCGTGGTCAAAGGGATGGAGAATGTACGAAATTGTGGTGAAGCTTCGTAGGCTCTGCCCATGACACTTGATGGGAATATTCCTTTTACGGTGTCGTTGTGGGGAGAAATTGAAGTAATGTACGAGGTAATATTCAAGATTAGATTGAGTATTTAGTGTTGTGCAGTCTAACGAGATATTTGTTCGGAATGACTAAAGGATATTGTTGTCTCTGAGCTGAAATGGTTCCAGAGCTTTCATTTTTTTTTTTTTTTTTTTTTTTTTTCGTTTTAAGTATCTTTTGGAAGCGAGAGCTAAATCTCTTGATCCCTTGATATCTCTTGGAATATCTTGATCGTCTTCTTCGGCCATAAAACTTGAAAAGGCAGACGTGAGCATGAGGATATAGATGATGTATTTCATGGATACTGAGATGGTATGAGGGGTTTCCGTAACAGTCTTGTCTCACAGATGTTAAAATTTCCTGATGTGCTACAACTGATAACATTCATATATTCATTCACATATTGGTTGTATTTACGATGTGGCTGTGCCTAAGGAGATAGGATGCGTAAAAGAAAGAAGAAATAAGCGAAATTTAAAACAACAAAAACTCTTCCAATGTTGCCTACCGCTGTGCAATTTTGGTTTAAAGGGAAAACAAGAGAATATGTGCTGTTATAGCAAAAAGCATCGTGCAAGGCTTCACATTCATCAAGTTTAGTGTCTTCTTTAAGGGAGATGCCTTCATTCTCATTAAGCTTGTAAACAGGCCACTGGCCGCGGGGCCCAGCTGAGCCCAACACAGAATGTCCCTATAGGACCTTGTGTATAGTGCGTTCCAGGGTGGATGGATGCAAAGGAGGATTAAAGAGGTACGGAAAGTGAAGGAGACAGAGGTACACATTTGACTATGTATACGTCATCGCCCATGGATTTAGGTTATGTACAGACGAAGTTTGTATACTGGATAATAGGTGACATAACGAAACGCATTCGTCGAATAAAGGGATTTTTTCCCCGCCGGGCATTGGCTTTAAGTCCCACCTCGTGCCCAAAGAGGCAAAGGTTGAATAATCGACATCTATCAGTGAGTATTAGTTTCCATGGCTCTCGAGGATGAAAACCTCTTTTGTACTTTGTGATTGGAAATGTGAGAAGATTACTTCAATAGTAACGTCTAAAGTAATTAATAACCCTAACGAATATGATTTTGAATGTTCCAAAATTACCTTTCAAGAATGCACCAGGAGAACGCGAAAGAAAATAGTTCGTGTAGTCCAGCTTACACCAGACGTGTCTTTTAAAATGGCGGTCACTCGGATGTCTTTGGATAGCTGAACACAATCTGGACTTTGCTGAATGACCTTGAATGACTTTTAAGTTTCAAACTCAAGGTCACTTATATCTAGATTGCAAACAGTTGATGATACATATGTATTTTTTTTTTCAATATAATCCAAGTTGTGACTTATTGATCCACTGTCGGAGAATGAGATGAAATGGACAGAAAATCTGTATATTTCGACCACTATCTATGGTCCTCTTCAGCAGATTTTCTGTCCATCTTATCTCGTTCTCCCAGAGTGGGTCAATAAGTCTCATTTTACAAATGTGCTACTACATTATACCTTCCTAATAATCCAAGTTGTTTATAGCACCATACAATATTTATCAGGGTAGAGCAGTTCAATATTTACATGCACTAGAATATGTATTGGTGACGTCATCGGTAGCGTGCCGATCTCGCATTCGCTTGATTGTGGATTCGAATCCCAGCAGTGACTGTCATTTTCCCCCAACAGTCCAAGCACATAGGGGAAAGGTGACGGTTTCAGTCGCAGCTAGGCGCCTCCTGGTGTAAGTTCTTTACCTATAATAACTGATGTTGTGCGAGTTTTGATGTGAATATCACCAATGGCTTATATTTGCAAAATGTTATGTGGTGGAGCCTTTGAGTTGAAGGAAGCGGACACAAATGTCAGTGATATTGTGTTAACAAGAGATCAAAGCTGTGGAGGAGATAAAAATAGGGTTAGTGACGTGAATGAAGCTATTTTTTATAATATGATGATTACGTTGGTATGATTAAATTATTTTACCTCACGGAAGTCTTTGGTAACGTAGCTGTTCTCTGTAACTCGTCGATGCTTAAGGTCGTTTTCTTTTCCCACCTACAAGAAGGATGGGTTTGATGGCTTAGCCCTGGGCCTATTGTTCTTTGTTATAATGATTCATGGGCTTATTACGATGTAAACCGTTACATAGATTAGGTCTTTCGACCGTGAAAGGATTCTTTCAGAAGATATTTGAGGAACTGTTAGAATGTTTGGTTACACAGTCGTCCCTTGGTTGAAGGTACCGTACTAACTATTCTTCATTAAATGCAGTACATAATTCGATATATTTTATTTATTGGATATTATGTCTAATGTGATGTCTTTAATATTTAATGTTTCGCAGTTCGTTTAATTTTTGTTACCAAATGTATACTAGGTAGCTCATTGTTGGTTGCTTGATATGATGTACGGTATAACATTAGTCGTTAACTGTCGTATGCAGGATTTAACTTTTTGTTGTATCTTATTGTGTACAGTTAATATCATATTGCAGTGGTTTGCCAACCGTGATACACACGCGACTTACGATGGCTATACCACAAGCTGTCGTTTCATAAACGATTGATGTATGATTTAAAAGAATTCTACATTTAATAATTTTAATAACGTAACAATTCTCAGCAAGAGTTTTTTTTCAGTAGATTAAAACCGCAACAATAATTTGACGATTAGTCACAACAAATTAAATCTGTCATTTTTTGAAGAAACTTTACCGGAGGGTACGTGATTTTGTCATGCCAAAGATATACACACACACACACACACACACACACACACACACACACACACACACACACACACACACACACACACACACACACACACACACACACACACACACACACACACACACACACACACACACACACACACACACACTTTTTTATTGAGAAGTATCGTCCTCGTAGTTAGCGCTACTTTGAGATTATTCTTGTATAATATGTCACATTACAATGAGAAACAAATTACGTGTATCCGCGCCTTCATATGGAGGTGCAACTCTGAGAGGCAGACACTTTGTCCCTGGACTTGTCTTGGAATCTTTATCAGTTTAGACTCTTGTTTCCCCTACGTCTTCTCATATGGAGAGCTATCATCGACTGCTGTCCTAGTTCTACTGTAATCCGGACGGATAGAAACAGGTCCACACTAACGTAACACAAAGAGCCGTTTAACGTTTTTTTCCTGAAGAGATCAAGGGAAAGAGTCTGAGGACCAATACCAGAAGCTGTGATGCTGCAAGTTTGAAGTCGGTGAGTATCACTTTTCCTACTGCGGTGCATGTCCGTGCAAGATATTGTGCATAGAAAGTTAGTTGTCACTGCAGAGTGCCGCGTGCAGCCGGGGAAAAGAAGACCTAATGGATATGACTTATGAAATGCTGTTGATTTCGAACGAAGGCGGGGAGAGTCTTCTTTGTAATCTTGGCGACGCTTGTACTGGTCGTAGATATTGTGCACAGAAAGTTAGTTGTCATTGCAGAGGGCGCGTGCAGCCGGGAAAAAGAAGACCTAATGGGTATAACTTATGAAATGGTGTTGATTACGAACGAAGGCGGGGGAGAGTCTTCTTTGTATTTGTAATCTTGGCAACGTTTGTACCTGTAGTCGTAGATATTGTGCACAGAAAGTTAGTTATCATTGCAGAGGGTGAGTGCAGCTGGGGAAAAGAAGACCTAATGGATATGACTTATGAAATGCTGTTGATTACGAACGAAGGCGGGGGAGAGTCCTCTTTGTATAATCTTGGCGACGTTTGTACCTGTAGTCGTATCACATTAGATTTGTTTCAGTAATGATATTGAACACTTGAGTTGATGTTCTTAGGTTTCAGCAAATTAGGGATTTTCATTAATATCTTCATCGTGTGAATTTGTGCATCACATAAGCTTTGTTACTCAAACGCGAAATATAAAATCTTTCTCTAATCTCGGTCTGGTCTCTTGTAGCGGATGAAATGTCTGACCAAACAGTGAGATTAAAGTATTGTTATGCCTACAGTTATGCAACTAATTATGCAACTCTGCTTTTATGTTTAACCGAAGGACGGCCTTCGAAACGAATGTAATAAAATTTCGAAGTGTGTGTGTGTGTGTATATATATATATATATATATATATATATATATATATATATATATATATATATTAATTATCTAGAAATTGAAAATATGATAGGTCCGTCGTAAAAAAATTACTAGTGTCGTTCTAATAAAAACAATGTACGATAAATTTACATCACCTGCCAGACGAACGATGTCATATAACTGGCTAGTGTGGAGATAACAGGTTGCTAAACAATTGCCACTGTTCGTCTGTTAGACAGCTTTATGGATGGGGAAGACAGGTGGTAATGGACATGGAACTTCCTAGTATAAGCCTTATGGTCTCTTCCAGTCTCCTTCATTCCTATGTTCTTTATTTATTTATCTTCGTATTATTTGTCTTATCATTTATCGTATTTATCTTATTATTATGATTAATTTTGCTTTATTTTATTTATATTTATTTATTTACTTTTAATCTTTATGGGCCTCGAGTTTGACACCCCTGTTCTAAAAAGTCATACATAACAGTATAACAAATAAAGATAAATAAAAGAAAAAATAATAATAAGAAGATAAATGAGTTAAAAGTAAGAGTTATTATATGTCGTCTTAACAGTAAATTTAGTTATATCTTCCTTAGTTATAATAATTATAGTAACTCGAGTTGAAAAATATCTTGTCACCTCGCGGCCCACATTTGAGAAAAGGTCAAATAAGCAGAGCTGGGCGCGTTCCTTGGTGCGTTCCGCTTTAGTTTGGTCGCGGTTAGCGCTCCTAAACTATTAAAGCTTAAGAAACAGGTTCATAATGAAATAAAAGTCCGGTAGGTCACATACTATACCAAAGAAAAATTTCGTAGGCCACATCCAAAAGGTAGGCCACATACTATACCGGCACCTATATTGCTTTGATAGTTTGGGAGCGCTAACCGTGGCCAAACTAAAGCGGAACGCACCTCGGAACGCATCGAGGAACGCACCCAGCTCTGCAAATCGGTGTGACTTGATGATTGAGTTGACGCCTCAGAACAAAACCGTCGTAGTGAAAGTTTTTTTTTTTGTGATAACCTTAGCATAGGCCCTGTTCAGACTAACGGTTTGAACCGCGCGGAAACCGCGGCGGTATCGCATTATCAAGGAAAGAACTGCGTTCTTGTGTATGAATGCCTCCAGTGATTTACATTGTCATTGAACCGCGGCGGTTGAAACCACTAGTGTGAACAGAGCTTAACCCTCGTCGGCTTAAGAGAATCGTAATGCGGGGCGAGGTAATTCAACTATGTTTAACCCTTAAGGGGCTTATCACACTGGGGTTTTTTTCCTTCGACATCCCACCTCCAACATCTATTTGAATAACTGGAATATGATTTTCGCTTACAGAAATCTAGATTTCTCCAAGAACATTTCAGCAATGTGTCTAACATTAGTATAGGTTTACAATCTCTTAGTTCATTATTGAGCTTTGCTATATATGACGAAAAAATTATTTTATATTTGGAGATTTGTCTTAATTTCCTCGGCGCGATGTAATCACCCTGTCATTCGAAAATAAAATCTAAGATGTGACGTCATAGCAGTCCCGTGATTGGACCAGTTTTGTTCTTTTAAAAAGAAAGTAGAAGAAATTCTTCTCTTTGCTGAATCGAAATCGATATTCGAAAATCTGGATTAAAATCTAAAGGATTATGTTCTTTTGGATTCCCGTAGGAAATGTGATTGTGGTGGATCCTTCACAATTCCAACTCGCTCGAATTGGCCGATAATGACGCAACGTGAAGACTAGTTTATTTTTGTTCCGTTGTGCGTGAGCGTCCCCCGGCTGAATGGAATCGCTGGGCGACATCCAGAAGTATAGAAGTCACGGGTAGGAGCGGAAAGTTTCATCGAGATCTTCGTTACCCTTTCTACGCTTTTGGGGAATTCCCCGCAGTCTAGAAGAGAACATCCTTGCGGGATTTGAGAGAAGAAATCGAGATTTTCTCTCTCGTCTCTCTCTCTCTCACGCGGAGATAATTTTTTGGGGGGAATGCCCCCGCAGTCTAGAAGAGAACATCCTGGCGGGACTCGAGAAGAAGTCGAGATTTTTTTTTTTTTTTTTTTTTTCTTTAACGCGGAAGCTCCCAGAAGCCTCCTCTTCTTCGACTGGAGATCATTTTTGCTTTTGGGAATTCCCCGCAGTCTAGAAGAGAACATCCTAGCTGGACTTGAGAAGAAATCGAGGACTTTTTTTCTCTTTAACGCGGAAGCTCCCGGAAGACTACTCTTCCTCGACTGGATATAATTTTTGCTTTTGGGAATTCCCCGCAGTCTAGAAGAGAACATCCTGGCGGGACTTGAGAGAAGAAATCGAGAATTTTTTTTTTTTTTAACGCGTAAGCTCCCGGAAGACTTCTTTCTCGACTGGAGATAATTTTTGCTTTTGGGAATTCCCCGCAGTCTAGAAGAGAACATCCTTTTGAGAATTTTATTTTTCTTTAACGCGGAAGCTCCCGGAAGACTTCTCTTTCTCGACTAGAGATCATTTTTGCTTTTGGGAATTCTCCGCAGTCTAGAAGAGAGCATCCTAGCGGGACTTGAGAGAAGAAATCGAGAACTTTTCTCTCTCTCTCTCTCTCTCTCTCTCTCTCTCTCTCTCTCTCTCTCTCTCTCTCTCTCTCTCTCTCTCTCTCTCTCTCTCTCTCTCTCTCTCTCTCTCTTTAACGCGGAAGCTCCCGAAGGACTCCCCTTCCTCGACTGGAGATCATTTTTGCTTTTGGGAATTCTAGAAGAGAACATCCATTCGGGATTTGAGAGAAGAAACCGAGAACTTTTCTTTTTTTCTCTTTAACGCGGAAGCTCCCGGAAGACTCCTCTTCCTCGACTGGAGATCATTTTTGCTTTTGGTGGGAGACCTGCGAGTGTGCCTCCGGACGGGTAATCCGGGCTTTACTGCCCCCCGGCGCTCATTTTTCTTGCTCTCGCTGAATTGGATGAAACCAAGTCATATTGCCGGGTGGCTTGGGCCCCGGCGGCCTTCCGAGAGCGGAGGTCCCTCGTGGTGGTGGTGATAGATGATTCGGAGAGGAGGCTTTGGTGTTGGCAAAGAGAGGGGCGGGGTGGCTGTGGTGTTGGCAGAGGGAGGGGCGGAGTGGGTGTGGTGTTGCCAGAGGGAGTGGGAGTTGGTTGTGGTGTTGGCAGAGGGAAGGGGAGGTGGCTCTGGTCTTGGCAAAAGGAGGGGGAGTTGGCTTTGGTGTTGGCAGAAGGAGGGGGTTAGCTTTGGTGTTGGTAGAGGGAGGGAGAGGTGGCTTTGGTGTTGGCAGAGGGAGGGGGAGGTGGCTGTGGTGTTGGTTGAGGGAAGGGGAGTTGGCTGTGGTTGTT
>NC_134787.1:57892308-57917308 GCF_046742065.1 Oratosquilla oratoria
ATCACGAGTTGAGCACGTGGTCCAAAGACGAAGGTGAACATACACACACAGACACACACACACACACACACACACACACACACACACACACACACACACACACATATATATATATATATATATATATATATATTTATATACATATATATATAATATATGCTGAATACCACAGGAAAAAGACAAATTCTTGGAATCCGAGCGCTTTCGTGATATTTGTTCACATCTTCAAGGATTACAATGCAATCCTTGAAGATGTGAACAAATATCACGAAAGCGCTCGGATTCCAAGATTTTTTCTTTTCCCTATGGTATTCAGCATATCGGTGTAGTCGCGTGTGATTTGTGATACTTATATATATATATGTGTGTGTGTGTGTGTATAAGTATATATGTATATATTTTTTTTTCTCGAAAAACAGAAACGACATCTCAGTAGAACAACACATACATTACATACATTACAAACAAACATGTGCACATTATTTACACTACATACATATAAACATGTATGCATGCATGTGTCCCAACAGTACAAATATTTTCAGCTCCTGGCTTTTCCTACTGTGACCAGATACCGTTTTGTTCTACATCGATATTCTAGAGCCTGACACAGCACGCGACGGAATTTCTTTCTGGTCGACACGGGGATCGATCGCCCTCCTACACTCCACCCACCCACACACACGCCCACCCACGCCCCCACTCCAGGTCGTAATCGCTCCTGGTCCTTTTATAATAGTCACCTTGCGCTTACCTTATCACCACATACAGACGTGTGTATATATATGTATATATATATATATATGTATATATATATATATATATATATATGTATATGTGTGTGTGTGTGAGAGAGAGAGAGAATTATGTATATATCTATCCATCACAGGTTTCACGTTTTCTGTTCCTTTGAATTTAGTGATGGTCTGCCTTAGGTCACTAGCAAGCCTCACAATATACAAGACTTTCTGAAATGTCAAACTCCCTTTCTGTGCAAATCCTTTTTTTTTCTTCTTTTTTGTAAAAACATTCTCCCACGTTTTCTTCCTTTTGTTTTCTTAAACAAGTAGGCTCTTTCAACTCTGCATCTGACATGATATCAGTTCTCTGTGGTCTGGATTCTTTAGAAAATTAAATTTAGTAATACTGTTCTTGTCCTGGCACATGACTTTGTATTATGTTCTTCGTTCTTTTTTTTATTATTTTTTATTGAATATTTCAGTTATGTCGTATTATTTTTATTCATATGATAGATTTGGCTAATTATTAATGCATTTATTTATTTATTTACTTAATTGCCTGTTTATATATTTTGCGGGATCGCCGATCGTTGAAATATTTAAAGAAAAAATTGTTCTCTCGTGGTGTTGGTTTGTTGACAGTGGTGGCAAGCCGTGTGTTGTCAGCCACCAGCTGTGCGGTTGTGTCATTGTTTGCGATGACATTGGTGGAAGAATGAGAATTCCGGGTCTGTAGTTTGGTTATCTGAGGGACGCAGTACCCCATCTGGCCGGATTTGTGGTCCGTGGGATGCAGCTTATGCAGTTGCAAGATGGATTGTGTTGTGGGTAAGCGCCTTGCTTTGCTGAAGAGTATGTTCTCATGCTTGTATTTTCCAAAGAGCGGCAATATAAATAAATGAATATATAAGTATATAAACAGATAAACAAATAGGTAAGTTTCTCATGCTTGTATTTTCCAAAGAGCGGCAATATAAAGAAATGAATATATACGTATATAAACAGATAAACAAATAGGTAAATTATTAAGTAAACATAAATAAACAATATAAATGAGAATAAACAAGTGAACAAAACAAATAGATGAATGAATAAATAGAAACAAATAAATGATTAGATATAAAGTACAACACTGCCCAGAGATGCTTGCTCTGGTTTGAAGTCAGGTTCCAGTGTATGGAGAGCGTCCTGGAATTCCTTTTGTGAAAGAGTCCACCTCATAGTATTTACTATTTTGTCGACGATGGAGAGATTTAAGGAAGGCAACTGAAGTGAGCAATAATAGAAGTTAAAAAAGATCAGTGTTATTTTTTCTTTATTCATTTGTTGGTTTGTTTTGTGTATTTATAAATTTATTTGTTAAATTTGTTTATTATTCTTTCTGTAAAGATTAGTGTCCAAGCATAAACGAATTCTGAGTGAATTGGTCCGTAAGAATATCAGTGAAGTCATACTGACTGCATAAACCGTCCATACCTTACATTGGGGATATTCACAGAGAGACGGAGACGCATCACGGTAATAGAGTTCTAGAGCCTCCCAGTGGAAGGAAAGGAGGACAAAGCGTACTAGTTGACTTCTCCCGGACCAGGGATGGGAATAGAATAAGAGATGATGGAGTGTTCACGGCGTCTACCAGCTTGTCAATTTCCAGGATTTCATTTTGATATAGCGAAGACATGTTTTATGAATTCAGTGTATAAAGCCTTGGTGTATAACTAGATCCCAAAGCTTATTTCCATCATATCTGGAGACACGTTTATTCAGCTATACAAGACGCTGTCAATCACGTCCAATGTTGTTTCCTCTAATGTATCTTCTTGCTTTCCGCCACATGATTGTATTCAGTCGAGGGGGACCTGTAGCTTATAGTCACCCCTTGTCTTTGACTAATATGTAATATGCCTTTCTTACCCGGATATTATGTTCGCCGGTGAGTCATATGACTTTTGTAGAAACGTATTTTTCTTTTTATATAATTCAACGTTCCTAGGTAAGGTGTAGGAGGGGGTCAGGGGAAGGGGGGTTTAGTATGAAGAAAGTTTGAAGTGTAAGGAAGTTGAAGTTGATACAATTCTATACGCAAATGAGATGACTCACCGGTGATCACAATCTCTGGGCAAGAGAGGTATGTTACATACTAGCCAAAGACAAGGGATGACTATAGGATACAAACCTTTAACCTACGGAAGTGACACTCTTCCATACATTTATTCTGGTTGTCATTAGATGCCAGGCAATATGATTCAGGTCATCTGGTGTGATGGAATCTATGGATTCCCTGACAGCAGTCAAGCGGCTCTATTCAGCTGAAGGAAAACACTCCCTGTTAAAACCCCTTTGTGTTTGTTTAAATAGGGTTAGTAAATACATATACCAAAGGATTTTCCCCCTTAGAAGGGAGGTAGCCAAAAAAAAAAAAAAAAGGGGGGGGGCATAGAAACCACTCCCATCCATTCCATCCCCTACATCTTCCACTTCCCTCTACCCTCTTCCCTCTCCTTAACTTGACACCTGGATGACGGGTCATCCCTGCATCTTGTCCACTGGCCTGGTTAGTACCAGGTGATTTTGGTCATGTCTCCAGGATAGTGAAGGGGTGGCACTTATTTCTAGTATTTTTTTTTTTATGTATCTTTTTATTTCTTTATTTATTTTTTCCTTTGTATTGAGGGGTGATTGTGGCGAATGCCAGACTTTATGCCTTATCTATGTGGATGCGTCTTGAAACATCCTAACGATTTTATTATGCAAATATAGTTTTCATTGCTGAAAATTTGGTTTATTTTTCTATATAGCTTTCACCTTAAAGGTAAATATGCTGTCTGTACAGAGAAATATATTAAATGTTAAACACAAAAATCCTCCATCTGTAGAGTGAAAAGTGCTGTGTAGGTCGAGAATCTTTACCTCCGGGATAGTGAAGAGGTCGATAGATTGAGGACTTTCCCTCCAACCAATATACAACCTTAATTAACTTTACCCTTTTGTTGCAAGGTGGTTCCCTCGACTGAATAAAATCACCTGGAGGGAGGGAAGTGTTAAAGAGATAAACCTGACCCCGCCGAGGGTCACTTTATTTAAAAGGGAGTCGGTTGGGGTTAGGGCCGGGGTGGGTTTTGTTAAAGTGGGGAATGCCGAGATTAACTCAGAGAAAAGATGATATATGGACGCGGTTATGAATACATGCACGCGGACACGTGCATGTAATCACCTATATGTGCGTGTGCAGCTACACACGCGTATTAGCGCGCACGCACACACACACACACACACACACACACTGTACATACATATATATATATATATATATGTGTGTGTGTGTGTGTGTGTGTGTATGTGTATATATATATATATATATGTGTGTGTGTGTGTGTGTGTGTGTATATATACTGTATACACACGCGCGCGCGCACACACACACACACCCACACACACTCACACACACACAAACACAAATGCGCTTATGCTTGTCGGTGGTTTGTATATTTAGAAAAGAGAAAATATATTAAGTAGATAACCAAACACTAGATAGGCGTACTACATGGGCTGTTTGGAAGTTTATCATTGATGAATAAATCACCGGGTGACGGAATTATGCAATTCCCAGTTGCGCCCGTGTTGCATGATGGAAATGATCCCGACAAACAATTGCTGTATATATAAGATAAATTTTTATTTATTTCTTCATTTATTTCGTTCGTTTATTTATCTGTCATTTCATTTATTCGTTTTGCATCCGACCTCGTGGACCCAAAGGTTCCATTGTAATTCAATACAACTTATTAGTTGAGGTCAGATGTCAGGCGGAGATGGTCTTAAGTCATTTTAATTAACACAGTTGTGCATGTGTAGCACTTGGAATGTTTTATTATAATAGTAGTAATAATAATAATAATAAAATCATAATGAAAATATAATAAAAATTATAATGGAATAATGATGATATATAATAATAATAATAATGATAATAATAATAATAATAATAATAATAAATAAAAGTCTCATCAAGTTTCACATACTGAAAACCCTTAACCCCACATTGTCTGTCAACAGTCCTCGTCCTCCCCCATCGATCTTTCTGGTCTATAAATAAATAATGATCATATGGAATACTTAATAGATAATTGAACGTTTACTTGTGTTGTATTCGTGTGGGGGTCGCCGATTTAATGAAGCGGCCTTGCTGTGGATGTGCCGTGTCTTGCGACACTGCTTCTGACCCAGGGCAGTGGGCGAGATGCAGGGATGACCCGTCATCCAGGAGGAGCCAAGATAAGAGGGAGGGAGGGAGGGGGGTGGATGGGAGTGGAGTATGTGGGGATGGAATGGGTGGGAGTGGTTTTTATGCCTTTGTTTTTCGGCTACCTCCCTTGTACGGGAGAGAAAGCCTTTGGCATATGTATGCATGTATGTATTCGTGTGGAACGTATTCTATGCCACCGGCTTGTAAATACAGGGAGAGATCAGTCACCGGTTGTCCACTCTCCTTATGAGGAAGACAAAGTTAATAGAGTTACTGCGCCCAATCCAGGAACCAAGTGTCAGACCCTTGAGACCGCACTTGCAGACAATGGTGAGATTGTGGACGGGTTTAGAAGACGGGGGAGATGATTCTATCTGACGTCCTTTATCCTGCAGATATCCATCATTGGTTTAGCTTCAGAACCGATGGATTTGTTCAGTTGACTGGTGGCTTCGGCCGAAGCAAGGCTTCTGTGGGCCGGAGCCGTGACCCACACACCACACACACACCTAACAATCTAGAATCTTTCTTTAGAATAAAACATAGAGCAGCGATTCTTACCTGGGGAGGTCGTGCCTCCCTGGGGGGGGTCGTGCCCCCCCTGGGGAGGTCGTGCCCCCACTAAGGGGGTCGTTTGGGGTTTCTTAGGGGGTCACAAAGAATTCGGGACAGGGACCTGCCGAGGATGAACTGGCAGTGCAGTACGAGATTGTCCACGAGGATAGAAGAGCAGGTGAAAAAAAAATCCCTAACAACAAAATTAATGTCAACAACGATCTGGTAGTATTGCTGCGGAAATGTGTTGCGATTTGCTCAGTCATAATAGACCTCTACTTCGTCCGTTGGATAAATATGGTTAAACAGCTTTGTGGATGTTAGCCGTGGCAGGCTATGGATGTTTTGTCGCTCCAAGTGCCGGGCAGTTCCGTTCAACTGAGGGGTGGGGGGTGTTGTTCCAGTCAGAACGCAGCGGCGGCGCCTTTTGGTCGGCGGTTCACGCCTTGAAAGGGAATCTGCTGAGCAAAATCGTTTATCGTTCGACGCGACAGAACCCCTGTATTGTGCTGTTGTTGGACGAATGAATGGGAGACCAAAAGTTTACACATAGTTTGAAACCATGGACGTTTGTGCTAATTGGAAAGGGTTCACGTCGAAAGCTATTTTCACCTGTCAACGGCCGACTGGAAATAAGACGTGCGTCGCACTGAGGTGGAAGTCGCCCGGAATCCTGTCCACTTTGAGCGCAAATGGGACGCAGTGCGCGCGAGAGCTAGATGGAATATTGTGTACAAGGCCTAAAGGGAATATTGCATCATAGTGGCTGGAACGCTGGGAGGGAATGCTGAGCCACAAGCATCATTTCGGAGGAGAGCTGCGGTGCCTGGACTGAAGAAAATCGTGTCTTGTCTTTGACGAAGAGAAAGTTCCGCTCAGGAGGGAAAGAAACAACAACCCCATTGCACGTATCAGGACCATAACAACCCATTACATATACCAATGGTTAATAATATGTGGGTTATCTTTTTTCGGGATAAAGTTTAGGACTAAAAAGTATAACGGAACCAGAATTTCTGTGGATGATCAAGGTGCCAGATTGGTTCGGTTACATTAGCTGATGAATGCCTTTAGTATGAGGGGGGGGATTAAAAAGAAATCTGATGTGATAAAAAGAAAAGTGCGTGGGAAATTGTGTCAGAGAAGATGGACAAGGCTGTAACGAGATTGCGTGGTCGTGGAAAAAGAATGGAGTGGCACAGGTTAGCAAACGAGTTTGCGATGTTAAGGTAGATGGAAGTGGTGGACAGGAAGACTGAAGTAAAGTTAGCAGAAAGAGAGTGGCTGGAGATGAATGGAGGTAAGCATGGGAGCGGAGAAACATAGATAAAAGAAAGAAGAGTGGGAAGAATGTGGTAGATGAGATACACTTTTTTAACTCCTTTGTATTAACACTGAAAATGTAAATATACGAAAGCGCTCTGCTTCGTTAGGTTATCTTTCCTAGTGGTTACCTCCCTATAATGTAACAGAAATGTGAAATCGTACTGGAAAGTAGCATAATAGTTAAAGGGGAGGTCAGTCAGCGTATTTAGTGTACCTAATACATATTCAACACAAATAAAGGAAATAACTAATTGACAGAAATTAAAGCATATTGCATAGTATGGACTTATCCAACAGATTATTCAAACTTTGAACGAACTACATCCAATTGCTCTTCTGGGATCTTCATTCCGTTTGCTGACTTCTCAGTTGGAAAGATTGTTGGAAGTTTGTCATGCCATCCTCAACGGAGAGGTGGAGGTTGGGGAGTCGCCGATTAAGTGAAGCTGCCTTGCTGTGGATGAACTGTGTCTTGCTACATTGCTTTTGACCCAGGGCAGTGGGCGGGATACAGGGATGACCCGTAATCCATGAGGAGCTAAGATCAGGATGGGGGCAGGGGTGGATGGGAGTGGAATGGGTCGGAAGTAGGAATGGGCGTCTGACTTGGCTACTCTTAAAAGAGGAGAAAAAGCTCTTGGTATATAGATAGCCATTCTCTCTCTCTCTCTCTCTCTCCCTCTCCCTCTCCCTCTCTTTTTTTGTCACTTATCTTCTTCGTAGCCCATTTGAGCGCGGTGACGTACATGATGAATTCTATTACGACAAAAACCAGACCACTTTTTGTGTTGCTGAGGGTAAAGCCTTGCCCAGCCGAGATCCCCGAGTTTTCTTTCAAACTTGGATCTATTCCTCGATTGAATAAAGGGGTTATCACACTAGGCCAATTTCGACCAACCTCCGATTAACCCATTCAACTCTGATGACAAGATGTCTTGTCATTTGGTCAAATAAAACAAAAAATCATAATAAAACAACAAAATGTTTGATGATCAAACAGCACCAGAAAAATATGACGTCATCAGTCCTCCTTCGAGGAGGACTGATGACGTCATATTTTTCTGGTGCTGTTTGATCATCAAACATTTTGTTGTTTTATTATGATTTTTTGTTTTATTTGACCAAATGACAAGACATCTTGTCATCAGAGTTGAATGGGTTAATCGGCGTTACCTCCCACCTCAAGAATTTTTTCCGCCGTAAGTAAAATCATCATGACAAACTATTTTGTTTTCTCAACAAAAATACATAGAAAATCATTTGACATGGAGGAAAATTATTTTCTTCCAGCATATTGAACTCCTTCCCGAGAGCTACGGGTTGTAAAGCTGCTCCAACGGTTGAAGGAAAAATAACCCAGTGTGATAATGATGTACAGGGTGGCTACAAGAAATGAAAGTCAAATGGTGGGAAATACACTGTAATCTCTGATACCACTGACAACTAATGCGTGTGTATACAAAAAGAACTGGCTCCAAACTGACGCCAAGCTGCCAATTTGGCGCGAACAGACATGCATCGCATTTGCGATATCCAATATAATTACAATATACACTGATTACACATAATTACAATAAATAATAAAACAATAAACAACAAAACATATGACAATTTTATAAAGAGGGGGAAACATATAATTCCCCAAATAAGCAACACATCAGTACAATGTACAATAATAATGGTATGATATACAATCATACCACGCTAACACAATGACCCAAGTTCTCCTCCAAGATCCTTAAAGTGTACCGTATCATTTTAACTTGGATCTATTCCTCGATTGAATAAATGGGTTATCACACTAAGCCAATTTTCCTCTAATCTCCGATTAATCGGCGGTACCTCCGTTCAACACGGTGAAACATATCAATGAACATAAGAACATAAGAATGAAGGAGACTGCAAGAGACCATAAGGACTACACTAGGCAGCTGGTTTCGTTTTTTTTTAAATCAAACAATTCTACGCGGCTGAGGGTCTATGGACATCCTACAAGGGGTCTCGATCGATTAAGACCTCTTTCAAGATATAGTCCGTCTCCTGAGCTCCATTAAATCGTCTCTTCTTATCCAAAATAAAATTCTTAAAGTTCGTCACCGAATAATTGAAGGAGCTCGAACGGGAGCGTCGAACGGGGAGATAGGGTGTGTGGCACCCCAAAGACATGAACTCTTATCAGAGGAGGATGGCGTCTGGCCGCAGCCACAGAAGGTGATCGGGTTCTTCCATAATTCTGGAGTCACAACTCGTCGTCGCCAAGTAGGGGTGTGCCGATTAATTGGCAAATATCGGCATTTTTTGGTGAATTGGCATCGGCGAAAATCGCCACTTTTTTTGTGAATCGGCATCAGCGAGATTTTTGAGAATCTACATCGGCAAAATATTGCCGATGACGATGCTGATTCTAGAAAAAATAATAAATGAAATAATAAAATAAAATAAAAAGCCGATTCTCGCCGATGCCGATTCACCAAAAAAGTGCCGATGCTTGCCGATGCCGATTAATCGGCACAACCCTATCGCCAAGGTCCACACAACAACAACAACAACAACAACAACAACAATAATCATCTATTGTCACACAGGGGATGCTCCTACAAACCAAATAAAATCCTTTACCATTAGCCAGAAGAAAAACTCAAAAGAGGACACTGGTATCCGTTGTCCACATCCATTGGTATGCCAGATAACATTCCAGACAAAGATACAAATTCAAACACGAACTTGTGTGTATATGCGCATAATCCTCTCCACACTGTTCCTTGCTTTAGCCCATTCTCGTTTGCCCCATAAGGTTACTGTCCAGTGCTTTATTAATGTAATATAAACCTTAAACCCTTTTGCCACAGTAAATTGTATAAAGGTTGATTTGACCAAAGCCAGGCGATTTTCTTCATCTTATAGAACGTCGCCATAACTCATTGATTAACACTCAAATGAACTCTTTCCCTGCGATGACGTGGTCTACTTGTTTGAACTTAGCGCAAGACAAGTCTTGTTAAGCTGAAAGGACTTTCACCATAGTGAGGACTTTGAAGCCAGTTATTGGTTTATGGAGTTATATGTTCATTCCCGATCATTAGTGCGAATGGCATGGAGTGTTTGTGTGAGGAGTCTCCGCGTAGTGCACCCTAACCCAAGGACTGCGTGACGGTTTAAACCGTTATAAGTTATGGCGGTTATAACCGTTAAAGTCGTTGTAGCCAATATGGCGGTTATGGCCGTTATAACCGCTGCACACTCGTGGTGTAGCTTGACGATATGAACAGAATCTACGCGGTCTGCAATCACAGCACGCACAGTCTCCTGTTTGTTCTTTCGTCTAAATACCTTGTCCCCTTAGCATTGGGATACTTTCTGTCAGACGTGAGATGATTTTATTCAGATGGAAAAGGTCACCATCGAGAACAACTCGAATGAATGATGGTCCTAATCCTTTCGTCATGGTGAATTATGTAATTGATTTTTCTTAAGCTGTCGGATGGATGGATATTTGCTACTGCGGTGCATTGATATTAGACTTCTTCTCTTAACTATGAGGTCTCGAGTTCGACCCCCAACACCTTCCCGAACACAGAGGCCAAAGAGGTCGGCTTCAGCTTGCGCCATTTGACGCAAACTCCTGAAGATGAATAAAACCGGTAGGCAACGTTAAATGAAAAATGCCACCTGTCACGGATGATCTTGTTTCTTGAACTCCGGATGCAGCGGGGAGAGTTCTCCCCTCCCCCAAACACATATCAAATGATCTTATAGTATCATGCATGAAAAAGGATACTATCATGCCAAAAGTTGTTCAAAATAGGTTCCAAATCTGTAGGAGATTTCCAATTCCGTATAAAATCCCCAAAGAATGGAATCTAGAACCCAAATAGAAGGATCTCGCTGACTGTAGATTCTTCTCAAATTAGATTGGTCTGAATTAGGTGACTTGGTAAAGCGCACACGGCAGGAGGTACTTAGCTGCCGCGGAAATAGTTACCTTTGCTTTGTGTCCTCGGAGAGCCAGAGTAAATAGAATTTACCTGTATTACTTTTCGATCAGATCAGTTGTTTGTGTTCGCTGGAGGGGCGTGAAGCCGACCACGCCACAACGACGGGTGAACGAATGTTATTGGAAGAGAGACGAAAAGAAATGAATACGAGTGCCGAAAGCCTTTCTTGTAACACAATTCCAGATCTGCAGAATCTTCAGACCCGATTTTTTTCCGTTCGTCTGATTCAATCTCGTCCTGAGCAGGCGAGCTAATGCGTTAATATACAGTTCTTGTATAGCGCAAGGCACCTCCTGGTATTTGTATTCAAGTACTTCAATAGACGGCTCGGCTGATTAGCATTTCTATCGATTTTGGGGCCAAAACATTTTTTCTTGAGTTAGATTGGAGATGGAAATCTAAGAGCATTGTGTATATCGCAGTTTAACTTTCACAATTTCTTCACTGGAAAGAGGAAGAGAAAGAAGATGGTGATGATGATGATGGTCGCCGTCGTTTTCATCATCATAATCATCATCGTCATCATCATCAGTGTCGTTATCATTATCATATGTATCATCATTGTCATCATCATTGTCATCAGTGTCATCATCATCATTGTCATCATCATCATGTGTCATCATTGTCATCATCATCGTCACCAATGTCATCACCATCATCATCATCATCGTCACCAATGTCATCATCATCATCATCATCATCTGTATCATCATCATCATCATCATCATTATATGTGTCATCATTATCATCACCATCATCACCATCACCATCACAGATTTGTTCTAGAAAGGAGAAGTGCTCGAAACGCATGTGGATAGCCGATGGACTAAATGATAAACCAAGAGAAGCACCACGCAATAAGACGAGGGAGGCTAATAGAATTGCCAGAAGGAAGAAAAGACAACAGAAGAATCTCTATTTCGATAGAATAGATCAAGATGCGGGAGCAAGAAATATAAGAGAGCAATATCAGGACATCAAAAAATCTTAGGAAGGGTTATCAGGCAAAATCAGAGATGATAAAAGATAAGAATGGAGAAATTTAAGTAAATGAAAATAGGCTCATAACGATATGGGAATGATATTGTAGAGAACTAAATATTCTAGACCCAGATGAAGAAATTGGGGTGGGCAAAAACAATGTAGATGAAGGTATAAAAGGAGGAATTACAATAGTGATTAGATTTCTGAATGAGGGTAAAGTTCCTGGGATGGATGGTATCATTGATGAACTGAACAGATTTGATGGAGAAGTACTAGAAAGATAATTGATGAGTTGATGGAGAGATTTTGGAGAACTGAAAGGATACAGGAAGCATGGAATGAAGGATTGATAATAGCAATCCATAAGAAGAGATATCAAGTTGACTGCGACACCTGTAGAGACACAACTTTGTCACAATCAGCTTGCAAGATTTTTGCCAGACGTTTGTGCAACAGATTAAAAGCCGAAAACGTTATAGGAGATTATCAGTGTTGTTTTATGGGTGGGAGATCAACTATAAACCATATTTTTACTATAGAAAATTAATTGAGAAATACTTGGAATATGATAAAGATCAATACTACATATTTGTAGGCTTCAAACAAGTGTATGACAGCATCCACATGGCAATCTATGTGGTATATTTTAAGGGAGTTTGATATACCAGTGAAAGTAATAGGCTTAATTAAACTCTGTCTTACAGATATCAGATCATCAGTAATTGTAGGAGGAAATTTTTCATGGCCTTTCGAGATTAAAATAAAAGTGGCTTTAGGCTAAAATGTGTCTTATCACATTTGTCTCCAATAAAGGAGATAGAGAAGGATCTAACAGATTTTCTTTTGAAACAAGATTTACGATTTTGTTCTAATGAAGGGGACGGCGTATCCCTTCCTTTGTTCTTCCACGAGGCTTTGATGGATCACAGTACCAAGGGTCTGCCCAAACGGTAAACTAAAGCCCCAGTCACACCAAACTTCCGACCTGATTCCGACCACCTTCGACCGAAAATCAAGCGATCGGTCGGCAACACAAAACCTATGCAAGGAACTGAAATGGAAATGTTAATGTGGTTGATAAGATTAAAATCTATGTACTGGGAACTATTCAGTGTGTGTTGTAATATATCTATCGATCTATCTATCTTATTACCGCCTGTCAGCGACTTCCAAAGACTACCTGCAACTGGCTGGCGACCACCTGGTCGCCGGTGGTCGGAAACAGGTCGTAAAAGTGGTGTGACTGGGCCCTTAAGCGCAAACTGAGCCAAAGGCAACTTAGGCGACACAGCGCAGAACAAAGGGAAATTTCCTCTTGCTGAACTGAAGTACCGTTTGAACTTCTTTCTCGCTTGAAATGGTGAGGTAGTAATACATCTAGAAGCATTTCAAGTGAGGGAGAAGTTCAATATGTACTTCAGTTCAGCAACAGGAAGTTTGCTTTTGCTCTGTGCTGTGTCATCTGCGTCTCGGTTTGGGCTTAGGCCAGCGAGGTCGTTTGGCATTTGGTTCAGCTGAATAAGTTTAGTGACCCGTGGCACTGAGAAGAGACAAAGCAGAAATATCAGCTTTTGGTTTGCTTCTTTAGAGCTGGAGTAACTGGTTTGATGTGTTTGCGAATAAGGTCATTTTAGGTGAAATATTGTGTGCATTTGTCTTCGTAGTATACAGGTGGTCCTAGTTCGCTTTTTTATGTCGCAGGTTACATCCGTCATTTGCAAATTTCGCTTCTTAATCAAAGCTCTTTCTCAGCAGAAACGCTTTTAGTCTTTTCTTTAATTATAATTTCTTGAGTCTTTCAAGTCATCCGGAATATGTTCAGTAGTCTTGGAGGCATTACTTTCGTGTTAATGTTGTTAAATAGCATAGGGTTATTTTTTTCTACTATCATTTAGGTTTGTGTAATTCACCGAGGTCTTGGATCACGTGTTGGACTCGTGATTGACAGCTATTTCCCTCCCGTAAGAGAGCTCAGAGCTCATATATGACCGATCTATGGGTAATGTTGTGACCTTACACGCACACACCCAACTCCCCGCCCACGAGAGTTGGAGTAACGACTCACAGCGCAGCGATACTGAAATTATTTCAGCCCTGGGCGGGATTCGAATCCGGACCGCCGTGGTGGCGGCCGGAAACTCTAACCACCTTGCCATCGAGTCGTGTGTGCGTATTTGTGTATGTGTGATAAGCCATGGTTTTGGATAACGTGCTGGACTCAGGATCGACAGTTATTATCCTCCCGAATGAGAGCTCAGAACTTATACATGGCCCGATCTATGGGTAACGCTGTGGCCTTACACATGAACCCAGTTTCAGAGCTAGAGTACCGGCTCGCAGTGCAGCGGTGTTGAAATTTTCAGCCTGGACGGGACTTGGACTCTGATCACTGAATCAGCGGTCGAGAGCGGTACCACTGCATTGTCGAGCCGTGTGTGTGTGTGTGTGTGTATTATGTGTGTCCTGTGTGCGTGTACGTTTTCATGTAATATACATTGTGTAAAAAAAAATTGTCTTTGGATTGTACATCCTGCTGTGCCCTGGGTTGACCCTGGTATTTGAAGAATTACCAACATCATTCGGTGAGTCTCATCAACGAGACTTTTCCTCTCGATACGCGGAGCTGCAGAAAATGTCTACGATAATTATGTTGGGATATGCGTACCTTTTACGCTATAAATTGAAGCCCGGTCAAGTTATAAAGCGACATTGTAGCTTATGATTGGTCATTAGAGCAACAGCGTCTTATCAGGGGGAAGTGAAAAATCTATTTGAACGAAACTTTACGTAACGGTTGATCATGTCGGCTGAATGGGTTATCACACTGGGCAATTTTTCCTTCAACAATCTACCTTCAACCTCCATTTGAATAACTGGAAATTGACCTCGCTTACAAAAAATATATAAATTTCTTTAAGAACATTTCAATAGTATGTCTAACATTCGTATATGTTTACAATCATGGCGGAATGATGAATTGGTATTTGGAGATTTGAAAATTCAAATATTGTAACCGAAGTCAAGTCGTCTTTACTCAAACGAACTCTCAACTGTCGGCGCTTGTGAAGCCCCTGGAAGTCCAGTGTGATAACCTGTTGAACCCAGAACAGCATTTTCAAGTACGACATTGCAATAGAAATGAACAGACCAGATTTGAATGCATGGAATATTGATAATGCAATATACTTTGAATGCCTTATGTTGCAGCCACATCAAGAATGCCCGTAAAAAAATGTAAAACACATAGAAATAGGTCAAGTGTTTACTAAAGTTCAGAAGGTATCGTTTTTTTTTTTGTGTGTGTAAAGCATATTGAGCAGCATAGAATATACATAAATTCCCCATGTGTTATCGGTCTGTTAGAAAGCACGAGAAAACAAACATATGATATAGCCTGCGGATACTGCATTATTCATTCTCGACGTTGGCTAAGCCTCACGAAGTTTATGCATATGTAGATTTCAGATTACGACGGGTGGGAATTCCGTGTACTGAACGAAGAAGCATCGCGTTGTCAAGCGTCGTCTTTACGACCTTCGCGCCAAACTTTCGTTCTTCAGCGGCCTCTCGGTGCTGAAGAACGCCTCCGCGCACGTGGAGGCCCGGCCAAGAACCTCTCTGTTTCTGCAGCTTACATGCCATAATCCCTTTTGGGGGAAGAAACAGATTCTTCAGAGAGCTCTCATCGGAATGTAATTCATATCCTGGATGTTCAGAGTTTCTGTGGGAGGCTGCTGACTCAGAAGATAAGGCTAGTCTGGTCTCTTGGAGTCACGAGGAGGAGTGATTTAGGGTGCTCGTGCCTGGGCATCCGTAAGTCCTATTTCATTCAATCGCAAGGGGCTGGAGGGTAACGCCGGGAAGGGTGGGGTGGGGACAGTTCGGATTGTCCGGCTACCATGCAGCCGCATTCCAGGGTTCCAGTGGAAAAATGACGGCACAGGAAATGATAGTGATGATAATGCTGATAGTATTACAGATTGTGATAGTGATGATGGTACTCATGGTCATAAGAGATGGTTATAGTGATGATGATGGTATTGAAGATAGTGATAGTGATAGTGAGGGATGTAGAGGTTGACACCGAAAGAGAACATGGCAGTTTTGGTACTAATTGTGGCTATATTAGCTGCTTACTCTATGTGTGCATAAAATTGTGTGTGTGTGTGTGATTCACCATGGTCTTGGATCACGTGTTGGACTCGTGATAGACAGTTATCATCCTCCCGGATGAGAGCTCAGAGCTTGTACGACCGATCTATGGGTAGTGCTGTGACCTTACACGCACACACACACACCAACTCCCCGCCCACGAAAGTTGAAGTAACACCCCGTAGCGCAGCGGTACTGAAATTTTTCAGCCCTGGGCGGGAGTCGATCCTGAACCGCTATTGTGGCAGGCGAGAACTCTAACCACTGCGCCACGAGGTTTTGTGTGTGTGTGTGTGTGTTCAAAGTAATGGGTGAATAAAGTGGTCTTACTTAAGATATACAGTATTTCAGGATAGATGCCGAGGGTGGAACGTGAGATATCTGGGGACAGAGTGGGCGGAACTATCGTTTTCTTTTCTCTTTTGTTATCGTGAATATTAAACTCTGAGTACTTGTGGGCGTTTCAGAGGTCAGTCGTTGTTTTGACCTTTATAAAACGAACTTAATCTGAAGAGTGACTCCTCTTTTGTGATGTCGCTTAAAAAGGTCAACTTACACCCGCAAGCCTTACATTTAGCTGTGGAGGTTTCACGAAGTTTATGCGTCAATAAAGAGATGATTTATGTAACACAAATTGTAACTTGTCGTATCGTACGTTCCCAGCGCCGAGAGACTATTATGTCTACAAGTACCAAGGAACGGATTAATGTTTTGTCGAAGGAGGTTGAATGAGGCTCTTCGAAATCAACTTTGAGGTTGAGTTTTGAAAGTTCGAATGCATGTCAGAGTGTAAGAATTCTGTTAATAGACTTATTTTGTTCGTAATTTGATACTGACTCTTTTTTCTGTCGTGACACACACACACACATACACACACACACACACACACACACACACACACACACACACACACACACACACACACACACACACACACACACACACACACACACACACACAACAAACACACACACATCTGAAGAAGAACAGTTTTCCACATAGAGTGGTGGACACTTGGAACACATTGGACGAAACAATAGTGTGTGTGAAAACCGTACACGAATTTAAGAACAAACTAGACAATGCGAAATACAAAGGCGGGACCGCCCCTTCCCGTAAAATACAACTAGGTAAACACACACACACACACACACACACACACACACACACACACACACACACACACACACACACACACACTCACACTCACTACATATTTTATATTACCTGTGGATGTATTTATTTAGCTTAAAGAGTGTAAACTTGGTCTTCCTTGTCTGTTTTCTTCTTGTATTTTAAACTGGAAGGAACACATGGTAAAACTAAGGTCTTAGGTATTTTGTCTGTATGTACGTATTGGCATCAGAAGGGCTTTAATTTATGTATACTCGTAATTAACAGAACTGAACAAGAATTTGTTCGTTCACTCGGAAGTAATGACTTCGACATGTTTCTACGTTTTGTCACCAGATATTAAGAATGCATTCCAGAAAGTGTCGAAGAAATTATTTCATCAGATGTGCCTGTCAATGAGCACAGAAATATATTAATATTTCACTCTTTTAATCTTGAATGAAGCAAAGAAAATGTTTGCATTGATATTCACAATTCAAGTTCAAGAATGCTCTTCGTGAACTCGAAAGGTTTAGGGAAGTGTTCCAGATTTTTTTTAGTGAGGGAGGAGGTTCTCTTTAACTGAATAAAATCACCTGGCGACTGACAAAATAAATGGGTAAGTCGAACAAGGTACTCGTAGAGTTATTAGTAAGTTTATTTGGCATTGAATCAATATACATGAAGTGCAGATATCGAAAAGAACATATAGTTCGAAATAACAATTACAATTGTCGGGGATAACACAAAAAAACATGTAAGCTTATTTCCATTGTGAATGAGAAGACATGAGAACATAAGAATGAAGGAGACTGCAAGAGACCATAAGGCCTTCACTCGGTAGTTCAATGTCCATCACCACAAGTCATCCCCATCCATAAAGTTGTCTAACCGTTTTTTATTAAAAAGTGGGATGGTAAAGGTGAGAACTTGCCGGAGGAAAAAAATAATAATAAACATGTGATGTATGAACAAATGGATGGATAACACCTTTCTGTGGATAGATAATATACATAATGTTCAAGTTGTTCAGAACAGTAATGGTCCCGCGAAATCTGATTTTATCGGTGTTTTGGTCCATTTGTTCTTGTACAAGAGCATTCGGAAAACGTCGAAATTAATGGTAATTTGTTTAAGGATTCATTCCATTTGCATAAGGAATATGAATAAGATGAATTCGTCAACAGTGAGGTCCATCAAAGACAGATTTTCTTTTGACGAGAAATGTATGGAGAGCATTACGTTAGTTAGCATTTGTGATCATTCATTACAAACTCAAAGCAAAATGCAGTGCATTTGCATGCAGGCTAACCAAAACAAACGAGTTTGTGCGCGCACACACACACACACACACACACACACACACACACACACACACACACACACACACACTCACACACATGTATACATATGCACGTACAAACACTTACATGCTCACACAGATGCACACACACGTACTCAGTCACAAATACACACGCACGCATAGATTTAATACTAGCAGGCTGAGCGGGTTAGGGCGTCGTTACTTGCGGCAAAGGTCGAGGGGGTGGCAGTTCGAACCCTGCCACCGGCGAAGTTGAACGAAGGGCATGGTTCATTAAATTCCACGCTACAAAATCATCTGTGAGGGGTACCGTCCTAGCCCTCCGATAGGGGGGAGTTTGTGACGTTAAACCATATCATATTATTTGAAATATAACAGACAAGACCTTCTCCTGTATACTACAATGAGATAAGTAAACATACAAGACTAGTGTACAGTAGGCTTAATTTGAAACACTGAACCTATTTTTGTCTGTTAGTGTGTCGTCACTGCTTGATACACATTTCGTAGGAGCTATTGGGAAAAGTACAAAATTGTCATCATTATCAAGACTTCATTGGTCTAGCTCTGTTATACGAAATTTACAGTAATTGGAATATTGTAAGAAAATAGGTTAATTGACCTCCTATTTTATCCTGTCGCCTTCAGTCTCCTTAAATATGCAAGTGGTTTATTGCGAGAACACAAAAATAATAAAAATAAATAAATAAATAAATAAAAAAAAAAGCGGAGAGAATGGATGAAGACCCTTCGGGATTACGCTCGAAAAGTGAGGGGTCTTTTGGTAAGGCCCTGTTCACACCAACGCTTTCAAACCGCAGCGGTTCAATGGAGGCGGTTTCCGCGGGGTTCAAACTGCTAGTGTGAACAAGACCCTTAAAGTGAACTCCACCAATATGTCGCCACGGCCGCCGTCTCCGTTTTCTTTTAGTTGGTTGAGTCAGGAATTTTCTCTCTTCATTCTGACTTGTGACATTTCCGCACATTCGTGGGCGAGACGGACCGCCCTCACAGGCGATTATCAAAACGAATTCCACCATCCAGCATTCAACTTAGAATTAGTTTCCCCTGCGGTTTCCGTGCGCATCATGGTATGCGTGAGTTTTACATGGTATGCTCGGGACTTTAGAAACATTCCCACATACACATACCAAAGGCTTTTTCCACCTTACAAGGGAGGTAGCCAGAGACCAGTATTCTTTTTTTGAGAATAATTTCCACCCAAAGAATAATACCGATAAGTTTTAGTTATTACTATCCTTATATATCTTCTTTATCATCTCTAAGACTCCATTTCTTTGGTCCGATGTTGTCCTCCAAGGATAGAAGCGCTGGTTATTACTGACAAACGACCCGTTCCCAGACGTCATGTCGCCCCGTTTGTTTCCAGACGTTTCGCCACAATTGCTTTGATGTCGGTGAAAGGTCAAATAGAAAATTGAACTCGGATTTCTCCGAAAGAGTTGAGTATTGACAAAAGACTCCGTGTGGGTCCATTGTCTCCTCGGCCTCTTGAGGTAATGGTGATGATAATTGTTACCACGAATTCCACGAAGTGGAAAGCCCACAGCCCCATAGGAGCTGGCAACGGTCCCCTGCAGATCTTTCTGTGAGGATTTTTTTTTTTTTTTACTTTTCTGCGTTGCATTGGTGTGGGACTCTTTCTGTATCGGATGTAAATAATAGGACGAGAGCAGCGGTCACCGATAGTTGTCCACGCATGAAAACGTGTAAAAACTCTAAAGTCGATAGGATAAACTGATTAACACCGCTCGGTATAGAAGCTAGTGGAGGCAGTATTAACCCCTTCCACTACAAAAGGAGGTTATATGCAACCGAATAGAATAACCCGGTGACAGGCAGGGTAAGGGGATAAGCAGCATCTGGCATGGGTAGGGATGAATGTGGACGAAAGATTAAAACGACGGAATCTCCGGCTCGCCGGGTCTCGACTTCGAGGAGGAACCTTCGTGAGAAACCTTCTAGTGGTTGCCATGGCAACCGAAAAAAAGAGTTTATTCGGTTGGGTTTTCTTGTGTGTCAGGGGAGAGAGGAGAAAAGAGAAAAATAGAGAGGAAAAAAGAAAGAGAGAGGGGGAGAAAAAAAAAAGAGAGAAAACAGAAAGATAATGACTGCGAAAAAATAAGAGGAAAAAAAAGAGAAGAGAAAAAAGTAAAAAGAAGAGGGAAAAGTTGAACTAGAAATATGTAAAGAGAGATAAAGAGAAGAAAAAAAGAGGAAAGGAGTGAGAGTGAAATACAGAAAAGAGAATAGAGTAGTAGAGCTTGATGATAATACACCTGTGTAACATTTGCGTATCTTTACAGAATATACACACCCCAGTAGGCACTTTGCATCTGCATTTGCAAATCCAATCCCATCCTGTAAAGTGGAATGGCTGTACGTTTTGTTGACAATATACATGTAAAGAGAGATCTGTGTTGCTGGGAATTCACTCTAGTTTGATGGGACTAAATGCACTGAATATTAATTAATGAGAAACCGCGTCGTGTATGTCGTCAACATTGGGTCTCAGCATAAGGGGGAAGGGTTGGGGACCCCCCTAAGGGTCGACACAGTTTCACAAAAGGGGGCAGAAGTTGATAAGTAATGGTACTTAGTGAATGGATGACGATTTAGTTTAGTGTTGGAGATTTCTCCAGGAAACTAAAGAATAGAAGTTCATAAGATTAGGATATGGGAATACTGTATCGGTTGAGATGCTCGAGCCTGCAGATTTTGTTTTCAGTAATGGACTTTTTAATTCACAAATGTAGGTCATGATCTCACAAGAAGTTAGCTATAGTCCTCCCTCCCCCAACCTGGGCCTGAAGAATCGTTAAAAAAAAAAAAAAAAAAAATTAATTAATCTGCAGTGGCATTCAAATGATGGAGAAAAGGAACACTTAGAAACGTCAACGATTTTTTTTTTCTAATCTTCATATAGGAAAACAGCATTACGACTTCGAGAGTTTAGATATTGTCTGCATAAAATAGCCTAACGAGGGCAAGAATGAATACACATTAACACTAAAATAGGTTACTCTAAAATAGATGGAACAATACTAACAGTTTAAGTATGTAATGAATTCATGGATGACAAACTTAACGGTCATTTACCTCAGTCGTACATAAACCTGTGTGTATTCAAGCAGCAGTCAGCTCAGGAGATTAAATGCTGGAATGAGTTTTACTTTTGATGATTAAATGTGAAAATAACAAAACAGTTTCTGTTGTTAAATTTCCGCTCTCTTATGTTCCAGATTTATGTATGCATATATATATATATATATATATATATATATATATATATATATATATATATATATATATATATATATAAGGTTGCGGTGTCAAATTATGATTTGTTTATTCAATCATTAACTTATTTTTCTACACGTAACATCAGCTTAGCATTCATGGCGAGCTTTTTGAATGCAAAACATCCATTGGTTTGTGCTCTCTTTATTCAGGTTACAATTTTTTTCATCCAGTCGATAATTAATCGGGATTTTTTTGAATATGTGATACAAACTTGCTGCGAGGAAGGACAGTATATATTCATAGTTCTTGCTAATCACAAAGAATATTATCTTTTATTTATTACTTTTAGTTCTTCGTGTTAAGTCATGTCTGGCCAGATATGCATGAGGGGCTGGAAGGAACAAGTATAGCGAAATTTTCTCCTTAGCTTAATACACTTCCAACTTCTACCCTGCACGAGGAAACTGTAAGTGCATAATACAAGAGAGGAAGTTCTGCCGTTCTTGCTGGGCTTGGCCCTAGAGACTGAACTTGCGGTATTCATTCTCTTCAGATTTTTGCCCACGCCTCTCCTTCCTAGTACTCTGAACCCGGGCAAGGCTCAGGCGCCAATGTGAAGCTTAGAAGTTCATGAAGAAGGCGAAGGAAAACACGGCAAGAGGTATAAAAGCTTAAAAGCTCGTATAAATGGTTTGATACTCGGGATTTATTATTGAATACCAGTTAGTCGTCTAGTCTACTAAATAAATGTTCAACGGCTCCTTTTGGGAAGTGTAACATATGTTGCTTCCGACTTGCTTTCTCTGAATGGCTTTGTGTATCTCGCTGTATTTATACGCCTTCAAGAAATGCTGTACGTATGAGTCACATTTACGAGCCAAATCGCCTCTTTTACCATGGAATAGACATGGTAGACCTAGACTAAAACTCAAAATTTAAGACCATATGCTTCTGTTGTTGCCAAACGTTGGCTTACGATTCCAAAACACTTTCCCCCTCTTGTTGGTCGCTTCCAGAGATCGCTGGAACTAGCGCGGACAAAGACATCACCATTGTAGTGAGCGCTGGAAATACCTGATGTTTTAAGAGAAGGTTTGATAACTTTATGGAGACGATAAATGGTCATGGACATGGAACTGAGTACTGCGGACCCTATGGTCTCCTGCAGTCTTCTTCGTTTTTAGGTTTCCATTGCTTCGTCGTCTGCGCCTGCCCAGGTCAGCCTGGGTCAATTTGGTTGTCTTTTTTTTTTTTTTTAACCTAACGAGAGTTCGTTTGTCTTGTGGATGATTACAAGAACACCGCCCTAATTTTGGACCACGAAGTCTTTTGGCTTATGGCCACAAACGTTTAAATAATATGCACAAACGTTACACAAAACGTGTAGAACCTGAATATTGATTAGAAAATTGAAGGGAAATTCTACAGCACAAGCATTTGGACTTTTTATTGACAAGTTGCGCTCGCGAGCAACAGAGTATGATTTGTAAATGGATTATTAGTATTGTTATTATTATTATTAGATATTATTACTATTATTATAATTCTTTTTGTTACTATTGTTATTATAATTATTATTGATATTATTATTGTTATTATTGATATTGTTATTATTATTGATATTGTTAGTGTTATTATTGATATTGTTATTATTATTATTATTATTGTTGTTAGTATGGTTATTATTATTGGCATTATTATTGGTATTTTATTATTATTATTATTTCCTATTTTATTTGTTTATTTATTATTTTACTCTTATTCTTATTTATTTATCTATTTATTTATTCATTCATTTATTTGTTTATTTTTTAAAGAGCTTCATCGTAACGATGAGCGTGAGAATGTCTGTACCGGAAGCATTGGGTCTTGCTATTGCCCCATCCCTCCAGCTTGAAATACCCTGGAAACGTCAATATTCTTGGTTTATTTACATTCAGATGGAAATTGGTTTGTCACGCGCTCTTGTTAACGGACGGGGCGATCCACTTCAACAGGTTTTCGAATAAATGTGCTATTCTGTATTAATGAATGAGGATTTTTTCCCCTAGATTCTGCTTGTGATGTTCCTAACCCCTTTCGTTCGATATACAGTATATATATATATATATATATATATATATTTATATGTATATACTGTATATATATATGTGTACTTTCCTGAAGAGGGCTACAGTTGATAGCCGAAATATAGGATTCTTCTTTATTCGAAGTTTATTTTCTCCGACTGTGGGTTTCCTGTGTGTTATGTATATATATATATGTGTATATATATATATATGACAGGGGAGTCATATGAGACGTACAAAGAAAAGAAAAGAGAAGTAAAGCAAAAGGTAAAGGAGGCAAAGAGGAGAGCAGATGTGAAATGGGGTAGGAGTATGACAGAAAATTTTGAAAGTAATAAAAAGATGTTTTGGAAAGAAATTAAGAGAGGAAGAGGAGGCGAATCAAGTAGGGAAGAAAAGGTAAAAGGTACAGATGGAGAGTTGATAATGGAAGAGATGGCAGTGAGGGGAAGATGGGCAGAATATTTTAGGGAGTTGCTGAATGTGAAGGAGGATAGGGAGGGAAAGATAGCTGCAGTGGGAAATACGAAGAAAATGAGAGTGATGAGTGAGGAGAATGGAGGAGAAATAAGGAAGGACGATGTGAAGGCAGTTGTAAAGATGATGAAAGCAGGTAAGGCACCTGGTCTGGATGGATGTCATGCAGAATGTCTGAAAAAGGGAGGTTCAGTGATGGTGGACTGGTTGGTGAGATTATTTAATGTTTGCTGGAGAGAGGGTAGAGTACCGGAGGACTGGAGTAGTGCCTGTATAGTTCCTCTTTACAAGGGAAAAGGGGACAAGTGTGAATGTAGTAATTTCAGAGGGATTAGCCTGTTGAGTGTAGTAGGGAAGGCTTATGGGAGAATCTTAATTGAGAGGATTAGGAGAGGAACAGAAGGAGTAATTGGTGAGGAACAGTGTGGATTTAGGACAGGTAGAGGTTGTGTAGATCAGATCTTTGTGGTAAGACAGATATGTGAGAAAGCTATAGGAAAGGGGAAGGATGTTTTTTGGGCTTTTATGGATCTGGAAAAGGCTTATGATAGGGTAGACAGAAAGGCACTGTGGGAGGTTATGCAGATTTATGGGATAGGAGGAAAGCTTTTGGGAGCTGTCAAGAGTTTTTATGAGAGTAGTAGAGCATGTGTTAGGATTGGAAATGGAGAGAGTGAGTGGTTTGAAGTAAAGGTGGGACTTCGTCAAGGATGCGTTATGTCGCCCTGGCTGTTCAACTTATACATGGATGGGGT
>NC_134787.1:57929808-57932308 GCF_046742065.1 Oratosquilla oratoria
CTTCAGATGCTGAATGTTAAAGATATACGAGTACGTATTATATACTGTTGCATATGTAACTTAAGGCATTCTGCTGAGCACATACGAGCAGTGATCTTAGCATAGGGTATGTTAGTGATAGCAAATGAGAGTACAGTAATAAATGGGTTTTGGTTTACTTGCTTGCTTAAATAGTAAGTGCAAAGTGCAAAATACCAAAGTAAGTGCAAAATGCAAAGTAAATGCAAAATAAGTGCAAAAGGCAAAGTAAGTGCATATTGCAAAGTAAGTGCAAAAGGCAAAGTAAGTGCAAAGTACAAATTAAGTGCAAATTGCAAAGTGTCACACTCAAGGGAAATCTTTAAGTCCGCCCATGGAGACCAGAATCCATACATCGTTCTAACTGAACACCTAGAGATTACTATGGCCGTACCTATCCTTCATCTGCCAGAAGCCGTTTCAGCCCATTTATATAATTGTCCATCGTCCTCTCACTAACTACACTATTAGAAACAAACACACACACACACATAACACACTGTGATAGCTAGGCTCCCTGACATTGCCCAACAAACGACATCTCATCCTTGATGTTGGGGACAAAGTGTCATCGGACGCAATGTCCATGGCCAAAACGCCACAGCGTAAAAATACCGCAATATTCCAACCCGCAGACCTCACCCCTGGCTTGGTGACCTTGTTCAGTCCCATGAACGACCTTTTCCAAAACCCACCCATGATGACACCCCCCCACCCCACCCCGTCCCCCCCGCCCCCTCCCTCCGCTGAAACCCGCGCCCATTCCTCATCTGCCTAGGTAATTCCTAAAAGTGTCTAGCGTGTTGACACTGACAGGTTCATGCATACATATACCAAAGGCTTTTCCCCCCTCACAGGGGAGGAGGTAGAAAAAAGGGGGGGGGTATGAAAACCACTCCCACCCATTCCATCCCCAACATACTCCACTCCCCTCCACCTCCTTCCCTCACTCTCATCTTGGTAGTGGGCAGGAAGACAAAATTGTTAATTACAGTAAAACAAAGACTATGAAATCGTGACAATGATACAGGAGAAGAATTACTTTAACCTTTCAGATCTTTTTTCTCTAAACCTATTAATCCATATAATTTTTGTATTTCATATTTTTCCATTTTGTCTCTATTCCTACTTATGCATTTCATTCCATCCTATGACTAACATGACCTTTGTTTCTTCAGTGAAAACTCGCAACTTTTGTTTAGTTTTCATGGTAGCCTCTGGTGCAGTAAACTGTCAAATATTTTCTTCAGATCTCTCGCCCTGTCATGCTATCCATTCTTAACTCGATTAAAAAAGCTTCAGACTTAAGGTACATGATTTTTCTGTTCTGTAGTAAATTATTTTTATCACTTCATTTCCAAATGGTTTATCTATTTACCCTTACTTATTTTCTCTCTATTTTACATATCACGGTTTTTAGAGACACTAATCTACATTCAAGCGAGCGAATCATCTCTTGCTAGTTTCCACTGGAAGTCGACCTTAGGTGAAAGTTCATTTGGTGTTGAGAGTGGGCGGCCTGGCTTGGGTCTCGGCAAGGAACCTCAGCAAGGAACCTCAGCAAGGAACCTCGGCAGCCATTCCGACACTGTCCGTACTCTTTTTCTTGTCGTACTCCTGTACATTTGTTCTTTGGGCTTGGCATCGGGTATCCTAGGATTTCTTGGCCCTTCTGTCTCTCTCTCTCTCTATGTATGTGTATATATATATATATTCATATAATATATATATGTATATATATATATATATATGTATGTATATATATATATATATATATATATATATATATATATCGCGCAGGCTCTCTCTCTCTCTCTCTCTCTCTCTCTCTCTCTCTCTCTCTCTCTCTCTCGCTGTCTCTCATCCAAAAAAAATTTTTTTCCTCTTTTCATATACTTTGCATAATTACTGTATGTATGAGCGTGCTGTAAAAGTGAGTATGTGTCCGTACGAACGTGTGTGTGTGTGTGTGATAGACCATGGTCTTAGATCAGGTGTTGGACCCGTGACCGACAGCTGTTATCCTCGCGGATGAGAATTCAAAGCCCATATATACCCCGATCTCTGGGTGGGCAATGATGTGACCTTAAACAAACACCCATTTCCCTTGCTCAAGGAGGACAGTACTGACTTGCAGTGTTAGTAAAGCTTTCAAGCCATGAGCGGGGCTCGACCTCCGACATTCCGCGTGAGAAATCAAGACACTAGCTAGTTGTGTGCGTGTTTGTTTGTGTGTGTGTGTGTGTGTACACGCACATTGTATGTGTGCACGCACATTGTGTGCGTGTGTGTGTATGCACGCACATTGTGTGTGTGTGTGTGTGTATTTACCTAGTTATATCTTACGCGAAGGAGAGCTAATCTCGTGGTGTCCCGTCTTTGTATCTAGCAGTGTCTAGTTTGCTCTTAAATTCGTATATAGTTTTTGCACACACTATTGTTTCGTCCAGTTTATGTGTGTGTGTGCGTGCGTGTGTGTGTG
>NC_134787.1:57939808-57942308 GCF_046742065.1 Oratosquilla oratoria
CTGAGTCCACTGCTGAACAAAGACCTCCTTCATAGCATTCCATGATTCACACGACCGCGCCATCCTCTGCCACGACACTCCTGCAAACTTCTCGATCTCGTCTCTTCACCTTCTGTCTGGTCTCCTTCTTCCACGCTTCCTATATCGCGGCGTCCACTCAGTAACACTAACTTATTTTGTACTGGTGACGAATCCTACATTTCTACATTTTTTTTTACATCATTTGAAAGCTGTCATAGCCCAGTACTCATGTATGTATAAGCATTTATTATTTTATTTATTTATTTATCTAGGATGCTCGCTGGCCGAGCGGATTAGAGCGTCGCTGCTTGCGGCGGAGGTCGAGGTGACGTCAGTTCGAACTCTGCCACCAGCGAGTTGGACCAAAGGCATGGTTCATTAAATTCCACGCTACAAAGTCCTCTGTAAGACGCACCGTCCTAACCTCCTGATTAGGGGGCAGGGTTTCGCGAAGATTAACCAAATGATCACAATAATAATTCATTTATTAATTTGCCTAATTTATTTTTCATTAATGTGTCCACTACTGTATTTTGGGTCCAACTCCGTTATGAACCAGAGTTTTGTGTTGGCTTGATTATATATATATACATATATATATATATATATATATATATATATATATATATATATATATATATGTGTGTGTGTGTGTGTGTGTGTGTGTGTGTGTATGTATATTGCAATGCACTGTAGATCATCTAGGTGCTAATGAGTGTTATCAATTTCCAACATGACACAGGCAGCATTCCGGGAACTGCAGTATCAACTTCACAGTCTTCTCAAGAAGTTGCACTTTTCTCTATTAGCAGAAGACTTGTTTTTACTAGAGTCGAGGTCATCAATCCTTAGAGGATGAGACGTTTGGCGACAACTAAAAAAGTGTATGAAGAAGAACGTTGCTGTTAGCTGTATTTATTTATATATATATATATATATATATATATATATATATATATATATATATGAGAGAGAGAATGTGGGTGGGGAAGAAGACCAAGTTGGTCGCAACGTTAGGGCAATAAACTATTCCTAACACATCTTCGTTTGCCCTTCCCCACCCACATTCTCTCTCATTTGTCTGAAATAATCTTGAATATATATATACTGTATATATATATATATATATATATAAATATATATATATATATATATATACACATATATATATATATATATATATACACCAAGAGCTTTTTCCCCCTTATAAGGGAAGGAGACAAGTTAAAATGCACACACCCTCTCCCACCCATTCCACTCCCATCCACCACCCTTTCATCCCTCTCATCTTAGCTCCTCGTGGATGAAGGCCATCCCTGTATCCCGCCTACTGCCCTGGGTCAGAAGCAATGCAGCAAGGCACAGTACATCCAAAGCAAGGCCGCATCACTTATCGGCGACCCCCTCACCCCCTCTTCGATGGTACTAAATCCTCACAAAGCCGAGAAAAATCCAAAAAACTTTGTATCCCCAATGTGAGTTGTGTTAATCTTTAGTTTTTTTGTTTGGGTGTTGTGTTACGTAACCTTAATCCAGAGACGCACGATGACCTAACTTGACCCGGTCACCCAGTATCCAATCGACCTCAGCTGCAAGAACCACGTAGTGCAGCTGTAACCCAGCAGTATGGGTGCCCAGACAGCTGCCATGTCTCGCAGATGCAGCCGTGTCACTGAATTTCAGGATTTTGATTTCGCTGAAACTTAATATTTCTATTTTCCTTCTGTGCTTGCTTGCATCGGTATTTTAGTACAAGACTTTAAGCTGGCTGATCTTTTTGAAAAAGTGTAACAAAAGCGAATAGACATATTTCCACTAAAATCATGACACACGTTCAGGATATAAAACAGAGAAATTTATGAAAATGTTAGAGGAATCAGTTAATAAAAACGTATAATGTTTTCATTTTATTGAAAAAACAATATATTATGTCGAGCCTAATGACAACTCATACACGTTGCTAGACGTAATATTGACTTAATTGATATGGACACTGTAGTTTTCAAATTTATGTTACAGCCACATATAACTAGTCACGTCACTGACGAATAAATGAATAGTGAATAGATAACTCACTGAAAAAAATAAACTAACAAAAGGCTAGAAAAAACAACAACAATTAGATATGTCAATGCTGAGGAGGCTGTTATAACCAAAAATCTTGTTCTGAACCGGTGAATAGATAACTAACCGAAAAAAAATAAACTAACAAAATACTAGAAAAAAACTAGATATGTAAATGCTGAGGGAGTTGTTACAACCAAAAGTCTTGTTCTGAACCGGTGAATAGATAACTAACCGAAAAAAAAAATAAACTAACAAAATACTAGAAAAAAAACATCTAGATATGTAAACGCTGAGGAGGTTGTTATAAGCAGAAGTCTTGTTCTGAACAGGCCCGCCCGCCTGACATCATGCATTTACATTAGCTGCTAAGGACTAACTGCTCTGCTGGTATTGCTCTCGCGTCTCTTTGGGT
>NC_134787.1:57947308-57954808 GCF_046742065.1 Oratosquilla oratoria
TCATATATGACCGATCTATAGGTAATACTGTGACCTTACACGCACACGCGCGCACACACACACACACACACACACACACACACACACACACACACACACACACACACACACACACACACACACACACACAAAAACTACATGCCCACGAGAGTTGGAGTAATAACTCGTACTGCAGCGATACTGAAATTATTTCAGCCCTGGGCGGGTTTGGAACACGGACCGACGTAGTGGCAGCCGGGAACTCTAACCACTGCGCCATTGAGTCGTGTGTGTATGTGTGTGTGTGGTGTCGAATAATACATAGAATCCCAACCCTCATAGGACATGTGTGAGGGTCTTTTCAGCTGAATAAAATCGTCAAACGATAGCCAGAATAAAATCTAAAAAGATGCTCGTTTTTGGGAAGTTAAGATTTTGGGGGGAAAACTAATTATGGCTTCTCTTGTCACAAGGCAGAGACACGGTGTTCATTATGATAATAACTTACCTTTTGAGGCGGCCATGATAGACTCGGGGGGGAAATTTATCAAATTTGTGAAAGCCTCATCAAATTCGGCAACAGTTGGCTAGTTTGACCCAAAATTGGAGCCTTATGATTTTACGTAGTCACGGTTTTGCGTGACGCGTCGATGCTTTAGAAATAGTTGTTAACTTGTATAACGTTAAAGGTTTTGTTGCTCTTAAGTGAGAGAAGAAGAGGGAATGAGCAGACGTGAAACTGGTCCTGTTTATGTTGAGGCTGGGTGCAGAGTTGAAATGAGTAATTACATGAATAAATAGAAGCTAGAGTGAGTGAATATATGAATAAATGGAGATATAAAGAAACAGATCACTGAATAAATGAATATATAAAAAATATATAGAACTGGCAACCGGCGACTGATCTATGGGAGGACCCCAGGACCGTTGCCATCCACTGTGGGGCTGTGGGTACCCAATCAGGGAAACTCAAAGCAGTAATTATCAGTGGTTACTGTCTCGAACTCTTGATCAGGTAGTCGTGAGTTCGAACCCCTAACCGGCTACGGACTTACTGCAGCAGTTCCCGGCTCCCCTGGCCAGGCGGGGAGTCGACCTATTGTCGGCCTAAAACACCCAGCAGGTTGCTGCAACCGTCAGGGCTTTGGTCTATAATAGGTTTCTCACTTCTCACTGAGTGGGAATGGGATAGCGAGATGGTGAGTGAGTTTGAACTCTCACCTCGTCGAAGTTCCGATTTAGAAGACTTTCACTAGGTTCTGGTGGTTCTTCTTATTGAATTCTTCACTTTATTTTTTTAATTTACTCAGTCTTAAATATTGTGAAGGTTTGCTGCCATCCTCCCTCAAGAGTACATATATCTCTTGAAATCTTTCTTGTTCACGTTCTGGTGAAATTACGTGTGCGGACTACATGTTCCCTGTTCTCTCACCAACGAATTATTTCCATTTTTTTTTTTTTTTTTTTGAGCGAGTTTGTCTTGCATGTTTTCCGGAACGGCCCATGGAACCCAAAAACTGGCCGAGGCATAATCCTCCCAAGATTTTTTTTTTTTTTTTTTTTTTTTTTTTTTTCTCCAATTTTCCTTAATGAGATCTCGTATAGTTATTTCTTTGCAGGCTTCTGGCACGTTTTCGTTACAGTAATTAACCCAGATTAGGTTTAGCCAAGTCCATGACAAGAAGATAGCTTGATGGATGGAGGGAAAGGCGTGGGATCCGGCAGAACATCTCGTTCACTCATTATCAGCTGAATTGGTTTTTATTACGTAATTTTGTTTGGGTGGATTCGCCTTGATCTGTCTGTGGCAAATTTTGTTTCGTTGTTTGTTTGGTAGGTATATGTGCGTGTTGGGACGTGTGCGCGCGTATGCACTCACACGCACACACACACACACACACACACACACACACACACACACACGCACGCACACACATACATTTATAGTAATTTCTAATCCTACTAATTCCTAATATCGGACAAACTTCGGGATATAACGGATCTGTCCGGTATTTCCATCGGATATAACAGATCCTCAGTTATAACGGATCTTCGGATATAACGACAGACCCCTGTCCCTATATCTTCCGTTATATCGAGGGTTTACTGTATATACATTATATATATATATATATATATATATATATATATATATATTATATATGTGTGTGTGTGTGTGTGTGTGTGTGTAGTGGTTTCCGTCGAGGATTCGCGACGATGATCGAGTTTCGTAGATTGAAAAAATCATTAACACTTCAAACCGGTACTCTCGCCTTTAGGGAAGGTGATGATGATGATGGTGTGTATGTGTATTGTGTGTGTGTGCGTGCGTGTGTGAAGCTACAGGTTTGCTCATACAATTGTGTATATGCAAGCTCTTGACCCCTCATTCGGGATAGTAATAGCTGTCGATCACGAGCCCAGCACACGTGAATCACACACGGTCTGATATTTAACGACTTCCATGACAGAAAAGACAAACAAGACACAAGGACCTCATTATGGGAAAGAAGCCCATTTCATATGCATATGCCGATCGTAAACATGTAGATACCTAATTATGTTGATATATCAGATTAGGATAACGTAATGGAGGTAGAGTAATCAAACTGCTTTATGAGAGGGATTAAATGGTACATATTTGTTCATGCTCACGGGGTTTACAGTAGATATTGAGTCTAAATCTTGTTGTTTACCGACACGCCCCTCGTGGTATCAGTTTGTGTGTTTGTACCAATAACCAGCGATTCTTTCCATGAGTACAATATCATACCGAACACGAGGGGACCAGAGAAGTGGTCAAAGAGGAATTTAAGGACAGTAACAATACGAAGGAATTGTAGAAGTTAGAAATGGAGTCATTTATTTATTCCCCCCCCTTTTTTTTTTTTTTTTTTTGTGGTGGTGGTAGTAGTAGTAGAATCTAATCACACCATAAAAGAGTGCTGTGCGACCCTGGTCCATAGGGGTTACATGTGAATTAATGTATAGGGGATAAACTCTGGCTCTGCGGTGGGTAAGCCAAGGTTGCAGAATACCAGACACCGCAACTAAACCAAAGAAACTGAACTCATAAGAACATAAGAATGAAGGAGAGATTGCAAGAGACCATAAGGCTACACTTTGAGAAGGTTGCGGGCCTAGGGTAGTCCTTTTCCTCTAGGTTGTGTGATGAGTGAAGTCCAAACAGTTGTGATGTTTGATGTGTAATACAAGACTTCGGTTAATGATGAACATTGTTCGTGTATCACATGACTCCTTTCAGGGTCTTGTGTTATAGGTGTGGATCGTAAGGTTGCTTCAGGAGTCTTCAGGGAAAGGGCGTCGATGGCGGTGATTGCGCGGTTCCGCGTTCGTCGAGAAGGGCATTGACAGGTCGATGGCTTCATTCAATTACGATAAATTGACGAGGAAATTAATGGCTTTGATTGGGAGGAAACTCCCATGTGGCTTCTTCGTTCATCTGCTGGTCTACTTGCTCAACAGGTCAGCACAGCAGAGTTCACTTGTACTTCAAAGGACCTAAACAACATTCGATTGTTATGCAGTATTTTCATTCTGTATGTTGTTAATATCTCGTTTTATATAACCGGAAGGGCTCCATTCCATTGGTGATGTCTGTATGTGAAGACAGTAGAACTTCGGAAAAAATTCATGACAACATAGGACAAAGTCATGGAAGATATTGGTACTGTAGTTGAGATGAAAATATAATATATTAAAAATCGCAGTAGAAACAATTTATCCCTCTATCTATCTATCTTACACATACATAAAGAGTCAGGGCTATCTATGTTGCAGTGGTATTTGAATTTTTAGGATATTTGTACGTGGTTATTTAGAAAAAAATAATATCCAACAAATCTTGTGAAAACCGAAATTTCCCGATGTCACAAGTAAATAAAAACTGGACAAATTCACTGTGGTGTTAGAACTTACGGTGGTATCTATATAAGTAAAAAATAAACTGACCCTTCGCGTTTGGTGGTAAATCGGTAACACCGCCAACTACGGTGAAGAAGAACTCGAAGAAGAAGAACTCGAAGAAATCGAAGAAGAAGAAGAGGAAGAACTCGAAGAAGAAGAAGAAGAAGAACTCGAAGAACTCGAAGAAGAGGAAGAAGAAGAACTCGAAGAACTCGAAGAAGAAGAAGAAGTAGAACTCGAAGAAGAAATCGAAAAACTCGAAGAAGAACTCGAAGAACTCGAAAAAGAAGAACTCGAAGAACTCGAAAAAGAAGAACTCGAAGAACTCGAAAAAGAAGAACTCGAAGAACTCGAAAGAGAAGAACTCGAAGAAGAACTCGAAGAAGAAGAACTCGAAGAAGAAGGAGAACTCGAAGAAGAAGGAGAACTCGAAGAAGAACTCGAAGAACTCGAAGAAGAACTCGAAGAACTCGAAGAAGAACTCGAAGAAGAACTCGAAGAACTCGAAGAAGAACTCGAAGAAGAACTCGAAGAACTCGAAGAAGAAGAACTCGAAGGACTTGCGAGAACAGCTAGATGTTGACAAGAAATAAAAAGCAATATGATTTTGATATTTTATTTTCCAAAAAAGGGGCGTAGCCCAGGGCGCGCAGCGCCGCAGGCCAAGGCCCCCGGAGTAGCCGGGCCGGCGCAGCCGGTGGGCTTGTTCTTAAAAAAAATCTTTCCTTGTATAAATCCTTGGAAGGGAAAGATTTATAGATGGAAAGATTTTTTTAGGAATACCACCATAAGAATCTTACGGTGGTATTCTTAAAAGAATATATATATTTTTTAAGAATACCACCGTAATAATCTCACAGTGGTATTCTTAAAAAAATCTTTCCTTGTATAAATCTTCCTTCCAAGGATTTATATAAGATTTATATAAGGAATTTTTTTTTTTAAAGAATACCACCGTAAGAATCTTACGGTGCTATTCTTAAAAGAATCCTCATGTAAATCTTTCCGTTATAAGGATTTAAATAAGATTTATATAAATATTTTTTAAGAATACTACCGTAAGAATCTCACGGTGCTATTCCTAAAAAAAATCTTTCTTTATATAAATCTTTCCCTTCCAAGGAATTATATAAGATTTATATAAGGAAAGATATTTTTTAAGAATACCACCGTCAAATTTGAAGGTAGTGAATTAGTGATTATGCAATACAGTATTGCTTCGAGAATGCTGACATTCATGCTTTAAAGAAGAGACCTATATCCTGATCATATTTGTTTTTATATATTATGTTCTGAGTGATATCAAGGCACTCTCGAATTCCATTTAATTAGAAAACGCGTTGGATGTTTTATTAGAATTAAACGGCGGAAACAACGAACGTTTATTATCTTTATTAGGTTAGGAGTATCTATAAGAAATATACTGTTGTTAAAAATTATAACTTAATCGAAATCGTTCACTCCACTTTGCCTTGATCCAAGTATGTGATTCCAGTAAACAATTGTTTTTACGATTTATTTTTAATGAAAATTGAGACTATCGGTGGTATTCTTAAAAAAGAAATCTTTCTCTTCCAAGGATTTATATAAGGAAAGAATTTTTAAGAATACCATCGTAAGATTCTTACAGTGGTATTCTTAAAAAAAAATTCTATCCCTTCCAAGGATTTATATAAGATTTATATAAGGAAATATTTATTTTAAGAATATCACCGTAAGATTCTTATGGTGGTATTCTTTAAAAAAAAATATTTTCCTTCCAAGGATTTATATAAGATTTATATAAGGAAAGATTTTTTTTAAGAATACCACCGTGTATATACCCTGGAAATATCCCATCTTTTTTACGTAGTGAAAGACTATGTATTTTGATGTAACAAAATCTGATGGTTTCAGTCAGCTAATTGACTGAGGATTAAAAAAATGTAGATTAGTAATCGAAATCCGCATCAGGCTGGAGAGATTTGTTCATTAGATTGGGCCCTACATGATCAATAATATTGCGCAATATTCCGTATTGTACAATATTATTGACGGTGTAGGGATGGTATTGAAGAATGACACAGTATATTGAAGACATCAAATGTACAGGCCAGGCACGTGTGCCTCTTCGATATCATCCCTCTACCATCAATAATATTGTACAATACAGAATATTGTGCAATAATATTGATCGTGTAGGGCTCGCTTAGCACAGTGACTCTTAACTCTGCCTCCATTATGCACAGGAAAACACAAAAGAAAAAAGAAAAGAAAATAATATCAAGTAGATGCACAAGGTATATTTTGACCAAGAAAAAAAAAAAAAAAAAAATTCAATCGTGTGTACAAAATTGGGTTAACCGCATATGAGGGGTCAGAAACAGTGGGGCACTGGTTTCGAGTTACGCACGGATATGTATAGAGAATGCTTTCGCCTTTCACGATCCGTACGTAACTCGAAACCAGTGAAAGTGGCGGGGATGCCTCTGGACTCTTCATATGACAGTTGAAGCCATACTAAAATTTCTGGTATTTATTTACCCCCTACCATGGAATATCTATACCTCAGTGGCCAATTTATTTCTGGTTGATAATCTCATTTTGGGCTTAGTAGTAAGTTGTTTGGTGTTTGCCACAGCGGGGATTTGGACAGAAGGTCACCAGGTCGAAAGATGTCGAAAAAGATGACTGTTCTCGTGATGGGACTTGATGAGGCCTTCCTTTTGGACGTTTGATCACTGAGACGTTGAGCGTCGGCACGAACGCTTGATAAGGCCTTGCTTTGGGTTTTGAGCGTTTTACATTTTCCATGTGTTTACACTACTTCTGACCCAGGGCAATGGACAAGATGCAGGGATGGCCCGTCATCCAAGAGGTGCCAAGATAAGAGGGAGGGAAAAGGGTAGAGGGGAGTGGAGTATGTACGGGTTTCTATGTCTTTATTTTTTGGCTACCCTCCTTGTAAGTGGGAAAAAGCCTTTGGTGTATGTATGTATGTATGTATGTGCAAAGTAGACCACTTGGAAAAAGAAACTAACGAAGCAAAGCGCTTTCGTATATTACATCTTCAGTGCAACATCTTGCACTGAAGATGTAATATACAAAAGCGCTCTGCTTCGTTACTTTCTTTTTCCAAGTGGTCTACTTTGCATAAGTGAACACACGTACCCGTGTTCTTATTAGCATGTATGTGTGTGTTTAGAGCAGATGCTCTCAACCTGTGGTCTCCTTACCAGCGGCCGTCCACGGGCCTCCAGTGGGAGGACATTGTTTCCTAAGTTGTGTCGCAAACCGAAAACTTGGTGTACATAGTTCCTGACGACTTTGGCCATTGTTTAAATGGTCTCAAGGAAATTTAAGAGAAAAAAAATACATAAGTATTGGATACATGAGAAAATTGGGTTGAGATTCCGGGCTTATAGAATAATATGAATTTATTTTTTATATACAAAACGAGAATTGTTTAAGTTTAGTTCACTTAGTGCTTAAGAAATGTGTTGCGTTCTTAGGGGCTGATGGAATCTCCAGTTGGCGAAGGAAACTTACTTAGGCCCCGTTCACACTAGCGGTTTGAACCGTGGCGGTTCACTTACAGTGTAGATCACTGGAGGC
>NC_134787.1:57962308-58002308 GCF_046742065.1 Oratosquilla oratoria
TGCGCTGCGAGTCGTTACTCCAACTCTTTTGGGCGGGGAGTTGGTTGTGTGTGTGCGTGTAAGGTCACAGCATTGCCCATAGATCGGTCATATATGAGCTCTGAGCTCTCTTCCGGGAGGGAAATAGATGTCGATCACGAGTCCAACACGTGATCCAAGACCATGATGAATCACACAAAAAATACGTAATCCACGATCATAGTGAATCACACACACACAATCTAATATGTACACACGCGCGCGCGCGCACACACACACACACACACACACACACACACACACACACACAATATATATATATGTATATATATGTATATATGTATATATATGTTTATATATGTATATATATGTTTATATATGTATATATATATATGTATATATATATGTATATATATATGTATATATATGTTTTTGTATATGTATATATAGGTATGTATGTATATGTATATATAGGTATGTATGTATATGTATATATAGGTATGTATGTATATGTATATATAGGTATGTATGTATATGTATATATAGGTATGTATGTATATGTATATATAGGTATGTATACTGTAGGTATGTATATATATATATATATATATATATATATATATATATATATATATATATATATATATATATATATATAATAACACTTGGTCCCACTGCCATAAATCGAGTAGGGACTTTGAAACGAGATTGACCGCTTAAGCCATGTTGCTTCTGAGAGCTAAAAAATCGAATCCTAATATTTATCCGATACGAAACTGGTGCCGGTTTTTCTCACGATGACGAAACCATCGGTTTTCCGGGAATTCTGGCACCATTCATAGATCCATGACAGACTCGAGCAAATTATGTGCGATATTTTTTCAGTAAAATTAATAAAACGTAAGTTGATATGCTAGAGAAATATTCGCAAGCACTTGTGTTGTTTTCCAGTGCCGTGGGTAATCATGTTCACATTTATGAGTGATTTAGTAGTTAGTAGCATCAGAGTATTAAAAAAGATTGTATGTTTATTATTTAACGTTATTTTTTATTTACTTATTTTGTTCATTATTACTTATATCATTATATTTGTTTGTTTATTGTTATTATTATTATTATTATTATTATTATTATTATTTTGCGCATCCAACCTAGTTATGGACCAAAAGGTCTCCTGTCGGCATGCTCCTTTGTAATCCTTTGTAAGCATATTTGCAATAATCGTTAACATGAATTCGATAATGTTCTCTGTATTGAAACATGATGTAGAAATATAGAACAGTATTCTGTGTATATAAATGTGTGTTCATATGTTCGAATGCACTGACAACTGTGTCAATATAATCACATAAACGTGCGGGGAAGCGATCGTGGACAAATTTTGTAAGCACTGTGTCTATATGCACTTAATTATTATTTATTTGACTGCACTCGCCTTGGTGCATGACGATTCATGACTCATTGCAGAATAGTTTCAGCACGTAACTGGAAAAGGTGATGGCTTATGTGAGTTGATTACACAGTAAAGTGTAGTTTCTGATATATTCCTATGTAAAACTGGGTCTGTGAAAAACTAGATTACATAAAATAATCTCCGACACTTGTCCCAGGACTCCAACCGAGACTTACGCAGAGGCAAGGCCGTTGCGCTACCGACTAAACTACTGAGACTATAAGATTCTCTAAACTCGAGGTTAATCTCTATAGTCTCAGTAGCTTAGTCGGTAGAGCGACGGCTTTGCCTCAGCGCAAGTCTCGGTTCGAGTCCGGGGACAACTGTCGGAATTATTTGATTGACATCGCTGTCATTGGCGATTCTATTCAACTAGATTACATATTCATAAAGTACATAAATTGTATTTAGAATTTTATCGCGCAATTCTACCAAATATTAGGTTTCCTTATTTGGTAAAGAAAAACATAATTTCCAGAACGTAAAGGTAATGTTTGTGTATAAGAGAGAGATCAGTTGGTTTCACGTATGATACTGGTTGACATCTTTTCGGGATCTATGGTTAGATCGTATATCTTTGGATCGTAGCTTTACGATGTGGACGAGTCTATTACGACCTCGTATGTGCTCCGCAAAAGATCCCAACCACTCTTGTACTTGAAAGTGATTGTTGTTTGCAGTGCTGACCTCGGCAAGTGTTATTCATATTGTAGATTTTGCAACAGTGAAGCCTGCATTAAGTAACAAGACTTCAGCTGTAATGCAAGAGAATATCTCTCAGACTTAACATCACTAAAGCCCCACTCACACCAAACTTATGGTGGCACTTTTGTTTCTCTCATAGTTAGTGCCAGGCTGTTTCCATATTCATCTTCATGGCGGGAGAGGAGATTCATCTCAATTGCATTGTCTTGAATTCTTTTTTTTTTTATAAACAGAGGAACAGCACAAATCAGCCTGGTCGCCGGTGGTCGGAAACGGGTCGTAAGCTTGGTGTGTTTGGGCACTGAAATGGCTTCAGGATCGATGGTTAGAGTTTCTGCAACAAAACTAACCTGGTATTTTAATCTGACATTTTAACCCTGTTCGTAACGGGTGGCTGTCACCAGGATATTTCATTCATCTCCTTGGCACCCCTCAGTAGAGAAGGAATTACGAGAAAAATTATATGTTACCGTACACCGACATAGTTTGCAAAAATATATGCAAACGCGATAGTACCGTCTTGTCGGCCGACCAACTCTTACCACTAAACACTGTTGAGTTGTCAATTTTGACTGTCGTAATACTGTCCCAACGCAGTTGAATCGACATAACGAAAGAACTTAAACGTACTTTTACTTGTTTGAATAGTAGTTAATATTGGAGACACAAGAAGAGAAAATTTGTGTTGAATTATGTACTAACCGTGGAGAATTGAATGAAAACAAGTCTCTTCTCTTATGTCGACTCGTCTCGTGGAGGGAGCGACATGACGTCACTTCCTGTAGCGCTGCGATGTGTGGCGTTACGAAAATAGGGCTGGTTTAAATAATTTTAGTTTCGAGGTATTTCTTGGTATGAAATATCGTGTCTTCTTCCCTGATGTGTAGAGATTTGCTGAGCCTTCTTGCTTGATGTTTTGAAACCATCTGATGTCTTTTATTTATCTTCTCAACATATTAAATAGTTTATTTGAACTCGGGAGACAAACTTTTTTTTAATCTTAGATACAAAAAATAAATGATAGTAACTCTATTACTATGATAATAATTTTGAAAGGCTGTGACGCAAAAGAAAATGTCTAACCCATTCTGAACAACTTAAATTTTGTAAACCACTGTACGGTCGTCCGCTCATCTGATTCACTAAAGTACTGAAAGTGCGGGGAGATATTCCACTCAGGGCACGCGCCAAGTCCATCATTTCTCCTCACCAAAATCCTGGGGTATAAAGGTGGGAAGGATGTGTCTGGTTTGTGGAATTTTTTTTTTTTTTTTTTTTTTTTTTTTTTTTTCTTTTTTTTTTTTTAATGCTCGGAGTTCGTCTTTTCTTTCTCCGTCTCTTTATCTTTTCGTATTTTGGTTTAATTCTACTGAATTGTTCTACTGGGTCGTTACATGTTCTTTTTAATGGGAGTACCGGCTGTGTTGATGTAGCGCTACACTGAAATGATAGCACTGCTAATTATTCCATCTGGATTTGGTAACCTTATGCTACGCACAAATAAATCTAAAGTGGCTCTTGAATTCCGAAGACCAGGTTTCCAATTAAGTCTGTCTAATTATTAAATAGTGATAATAATAATTAAAACCGTTTAGAACTGGTGTTCTGCGTCTTACGCCAGACCGGAAAAAATGAAGAAACGCCATCCATATTATTGTTTGATATATATATTATTCGAAGTTAACATTCTGAAACTGCGTTATGGAAATGTTGTAGTTTATGTGGAGCGGAAATCAACAAGGACTCGTGTTTTTTGTAATTATACCATCTCGCAATAATTGAGTCAATATCGTCCTCACATTTTCGTTCCTACACGAGCAGACCGCCCACCTTTATTAGTTCATTGCCACACAATCAATAACTTGGTCTTGGTACCGTACCACAAGTACCACACTGTCACTTCCTGGTACGCCTCTAGACAGATCCGGCACCTCACTACCCCTATCACGCTTCGCGCCGACTGAAATTACATAGTCATGACAACCAAGGTGAAACCGTTAGGTTTGAGCGTCGCATTCTCTCGGATATTACAAGGCCGACGACATGACGCAATAGCGTCTGGACGGCGGAAGCACAAAGCTCTCTGACAGTTGAATATCTGATGCCACATTCCCTATTTCTCATTACATAGAATGTTATAGTTACCAGTTCCTGTAGATATACTCATTCATGCTAATGTAATTTCTGTGGCGTTCTTTTGATGCAATACGTGATGTAAGCTTTTCTTCCTTGTATATGAATCAAATATATATCGTCATTCCAATAAGTGAGTCACACATATATGCTTATAACTTCCAATTATTACCTCTTGAAAATATATTGTTCTCCGTGTGTAGTTGATGTATATTTACTAATGCAGACATAGGATGTGTTTATGTAGACTTGATGTTGTTTCACTGTTTTTATATGTAATTTTGCTCTCGTTATGTAATATTATGATTTCCTTTGCTTGGGAAATGTGAAGTATGCAGACACGATCATAATGAAGTATGTAGATTTATAACGAATATATATTTGGGTACAGTTAATATACCCACCTGCCTTACCTGCCTGCCAGTCTTCCTGTCTGCGTACATATTGTACATTAGTAATTATTTTCCTTCGGACACCAAGGCTCTATGCATAAATAAATATACACTGCTTATTTATGTGCATAGGGTTTGTATAATTATTGAAAATAAATGGATATAGTATATAATATATATATATATATATATATATATATATATATATATAATGTGTGTGTGTGCATGTATGTGTATGAGTGAGAAAGAGAAAAGAAGAAATAGTAAATAGGAAGTGGAAACAGTCGTATAGATAGATTTTGTGAAGATAAGCGCAGTATTAATACAGCCTAACTCTCCTCACCTCTAGTTATTTAGAGTTATCTCAACTAGTTTCATAGAGAGATAAGGTATCTAGCACACAAAATCATATGGATGTGGAGGACTGGAACCATAGATATAATCCTCACAAACCTAACTAGAATTCTTAATATCGTTTTTGTTGATGATGCTGTAGTTAGATTCAATATTCATCACGGGAGTATTATAGTGCTTCAGCCAACATTAGGCCAAAAAAAAAGAAGAAGAAATATATATATATATATATATATATATAGTCGCTGTGTTGGTTCTCGGTCATTCCAGGGCTGTCTCATGACTCTTCAACGCAGTAATATATTCGTATTTCATATATTTTGGTGATACAAGCATAAGTTTGATTCGTCTGGGAGACGAGTCCCAGCTTAACGGGACCATTGTTCAACCTTGAGGTAAATTGTCTGGAGTTTCCCGTGACAATAGTGAACCCGGGTAATAAAGGTGGGGGATAACACATCCCGCGTCGTGGCTTATACCCGGCCATACGTTGTGCCGAAACAAAAGGTGGTTTGGCAAAGTTATGCGGACTTGCGAGGAACATCAGCTTCTGCGGCCACGTCTCGTATGTGCTGGAGAACTCCAACCCACCTGATGCTGTCCGCCCGGGAAGTGAATCACTCAGTCTGCCTCAGGCTCCGCGTAACGCGGCAGAGAGAACTGCAAAGTTTGGCAGTGAGTGTAGGGGAACGACAATTCGCCCGTCCCACTTGAAATGTCCCTCATTGTCGGTTTCCGTTGCTGCGGGTAGAGCAAGTAAACGTGTTCCTCGGCTTGGTCGGTAAGAGTCCTGTGTGCCAGCTATTAGGAGCCTTGTGCTTAGAGGATATATGACCTATATTTGCGACTGTAAGCTGTTTCGGGTCACCGAAGTTTCCTTTCATGCCTGTGACAGGAAGACCTTTTGTTGTGATCATCTCGTGTTCGTGTGAATTCGTATCATCTTTATTTTTCTATTTGTTAATTCCCACTTAAAAAAAAAAAAAAAATACCAGAAACCCTCCTACATTGCCGTCATTGTTACTGTATCAGCCCAGCAGGAAAATCCCTTTTCATAGTTGTTGGATTTATAAACAAATGTATGTGCTGCCTCTAATGCTTTTCTCACTTATTATTTCATACTTCTCTTTGTTATCCATGCACCATTGCATTATGGGAGTTGTTGATGGTTTCCTGTGTGTTCACTTGAGAGCATAGAACAATCAACTCTCTTGTTGTGGACTCGGGTAAATGTATTCGCAAATGACTTAAGACGATGTTCATTCACAGAGACAGAAGCCAACTCTTCATTAAGTTGATCCAAGTGATTATGCCAGAACTCTAGACATTGAGGCCAAACTTAGGTATAATAGAGATACACGAATCCAATGCTTTGTTTGTGCTCCATGTTACTGAACTCGCTGATGTTACTCACCAAGATGCAAACTGTTATCTGATAGACATTATGGGGAAATTGGTAGTCCCCGAGAGCATACAGATTCTGAGGACTGGAAATATGAAATCAGAATATATGCGTCTGTAGCGAAAGAGAGGCCTAGGCACCTTAACTTACACTCCCTGGAAGGACGCAGAGTGCGGGGTGATCTAATAGAGGTGTTCAAGTGGATCAAAGGTGACGCAAGCAAGGTTATCATATTAAGGCAATAGAGCAGGACTCGCAGTAATGGATTTAAACTGGACAAATTTAGATTTAAGAAAGAAATAGGCAAGAATTGGCTTACTAATAGGGCGGTAGTGAGCGCTGAAACTATCAGTTGTTTTAAGAAATGGTTAGACAACTTTATGGATGGGGATGACAGGTGGTAATGGACATGGAACTGTCTAGTGTAGGGCTCATGGTCTCTTGCAGTTTCCTTCATTCTTATGTTCTTATGAGATCTATTTGACTCGTTCACTACAAAATTCTAAGCTAAGCTTAATCATGTCTTATGACTTAAGCCAGAGCATTTCTCTAGCAAAGGGCATATGTCATATGTATTGTTTTAAACTGAATTCTTTGCTTGATAAGATCACTTGGCGACAAACGACCAAATCGTCAGCCGTAGTAAAATGGTTAATATGGTTGCATGTACCTCGCTATGTGTCTAGCTACTCCCCCCCCCAAAAAAAAAAAAAAAAAAATCTGGCATCTGGGTTTCACATCACCGCTGTGAGAGATGAGACAAGAGGAATCGTGGTTGGTTGTGCCACGGTAAAGAAGAGAGAAGGCCTAATTAGCAGGAGAGCAGCGGCCCCACACTCGACCTAATGTAGCTCTTGGAGCGTCTGAGTTGAAGCGTCAGGTGGTGCGAGGTCGAGCGGACCCTTCCAGGCTGTCGCCCGCCGCGTTGGGTCCGCGAGGCGTCGAGAAAGAGAGAGAGAGAGAGAGAGAGAGAGGTGGGGAGAAAGACATAAACACACACACACACACACACACACACACACACACACACACACACACACACGCACACACACACACACACACACACACACACACACACACACACACACACACACACACACACACACACACACACACACACACACACACACACACACACACACACACACACACGGGGCCGCCACTACGGCAATCCGGGATCGAATCCCACCTAGGTCTGAAAAAAGATTAAGTATCGAGCTGGGAGTCGTTACTATAACTCTCGTGTTCGGGGAGTTGTGTGTATGTCAGGTCCTAGCATTATCTGTAGATCGGTCATACATGATCTCTGAGCTCTCTTCCGGGAAGGAAATAGCTGTCGATCACGAGTCCTACACGTGATCCAAGACCATGGTGAATCACACACACACACACACACACACACACACACACACACACAGAGAGAGAGAGAGAGAGAGAGAGAGAGAGAGAGAGAGAGAGTTCTGTTTGACACTCCAACACCAGACACTCCCATAAATCAGGCTTACGTTTTTGGGATGCATAATGCGTTTTGTATCGTATATGCCCACTCTTCTTCAAGGTATGCGAGCGAGAATTCACGGGTGAAGAATTTGAAAAACATGTGTACATAGCCGCTAGATTTATAGTCAAGAGACTTGTTAGGTACTGTAGCTGTCATATCACTCTCTCCTTATTCTCTCTCTCTCTTTCTTTCTCTTTCTCTCTCTCTCCTCCCTCCCCCCTCCCTCTCTCTCTCTCTCCCTCCCTCTCCTCCTCTTTCTCTTCCTCTCTCTCTCTCTCCTCTCTCTCTCTCTCTCTCTCTCTCTCCCTCCCTCCCTCCCTCCCTCTTCCTCTTCCTCCCCCCCCCTCTCTCTCTCTCTCTCTCTCTCTCTCTCTCTCTATATATATATATATATATATCTATATATATATATATATTTCACAATTATTCTGCATTTATTAATATTTCTTTAAAATAAACCCACTCGCGTTTACACCTACATACATGCACACCCACTCTCATAAAATCAAACGCACATTCGTGCAGAAATACGCGCACGCGCACGTACACACACACGCTCATGCACACACGCACGTACACACGCTCATGCACACACGCACGCACACAAACTCGCGCGTACACACACACGCTCATACACGCGCTCACACACACACACGCACACACACACACACACACACACACACACACACACACACACACACAGACACACATGCACACACACAATTTACAAAAAGTAAAGTATGGAAAAGCTCAAATATAAGGCGCAACAGACATTAAACGCATACGAAACATGTTTGAAATCAGATATATATGGAATAAGCTGTATGATAAAATAAAGAATAGACACATGAAGGATTCTGCCTTTTCTCCAATTAAATGAAGACGTAATCAATTGATGCACTTGGGGTTACAAAGGTATTAAGGAAACAAAAGATGTCTTGGGCAACAAATCCCTGAGCATAATGCATTCAGACGCGGTTGCCTTGCCCGACCTGGAATCCAGGCGATTTGGCCTGGAATCAAAGACATGAAACTGGATATGATGCAATGTGCCTATCGGGGGAATACGAGTAAGATGATAGGGCATGGAAAACCGGAGAAAGGTCAAGTGGGTATCGCAGAAGAAGGGAGATTGGGAGACGTTAGTTAAATAGGGAGATGCTGAAGACGCTTTCTCTACACATAGAGTTGACTTCGACCTGGAGAACGAAGACACACACACACACACGCGCGCACACACACACACACACACACACACACACACACACACACACACACACACACACACACACACAATTCCTTAAAAAGTGGGTCATTGTGGGTGTTTGATTTTATTTCATTTTATCTTATTTTAATTTTATTTTTCTATTATTTTTTTTTCTGTAAATTGGGTTGGCTCCTTTAGTCGCTCTTCAGGATGTGTAGATGAAAAATAGCATACAGGATCTATACGAAAGTAGAAAATATAAGGATTGTATACCCATTGCCTTGAATATCTCTTGCAGAAGAACCGCAGCCCCATGGAATCAGGCCACGGTCAATAGGACTGACCTAGAGTTCACGCAGGGGAAAAAAATGTAGTGTTGGGGAGGTGACCCAGACGTCGGCCTAAATACCTCAGCGGCTTGCCTCAATTGACAGGGTCTGTTCTTCAAGAGGTTTCTCACTTCCCACTACGTGGTAGTGGGATGGCGAGGTGAATGTATGAAATGGATGGGCGTTGGAGATTGAAAAAAAATAACGTCTTTACTGGCCTCTGCAATGATTCCATCATTGGAGCCTTTTAAGATGATTGTAACCAGATTTCTAAAGAAATATAATTACTTTCATATGTACTTCGGCTCGAAATAATAAAGTTTTAATTGTGCTTCGATTTTGTGGTCATTACGTTATTCCGTTGATATTTTTTAAAGTCAGAATTACTTTCTGCATTGGTGATCCAGTGATTCATGTTAAGATTTTTTGCTTTGGCTGACAACTTATGATACAGTATTGGTTGAGTGTATTTCTTTAAGGTTTGATTTATATTCAAAATGATTCGATTTGGTTGGTGGGTTGTGGCCGAAGGTCAGAGATCGTTACGTTTAGAAGCGACAAGTCAGATTTAAGCCTTTATCACACTGGTCAATTTTTCCTTCGACTGTTGGAGCAAATTTGCATCCCGCAGGTTTAGGGAAGGAATCTGATATGCCGGAGGAAAATGATTTTCCTCCAGGATATCAAATGACATTCTTTGAAAATTTCTTGAGAAAACAAAACATTTTGCTAATTTTCCTCCGGGATATCAAATGACATTCTTTGGAAATTTGTTGAGAATACAAAACAGTTTGCCATTGTGATTTTATGGTGGAAAAGGTTGTGGAGGTGGACAATACCGTCGATTAATTGGAGGTTGGAGAGAAAATAGCCCAGTGTGATAGCGTCTTCAGTCGGTTCAAATCCTTACGAGTCAGCGCATGTTGCCTTTAAGGGCATGCCGTTATAAATCCCCAAACTCCGAGAAGGATATCCTGCCAAGCCACCTCGTTGTGTAAGTAATGGCTCAAATGGTGAGGAAAAAATGTCTTGATGTTTATAGGGCGATTAAGGTGGGGAAATGTCCCCAGTAACGATCCGTCATAGGTTGAGGTGGCGGACGTGAAAGGAGCAAACGAAAGAGAGCCGCCAGTCGGAAGCACCCCCCGCTCTTGTGCCGGAACTGACAAAAGAGAGAGAGGGGGGGAGAGAGAGAGAGAGAGAGGGAGAGGGAGGGAGGGAGAGAGAACTGAATGAAACTTGTATTCAATCCCTCGCCGGTAAACTTGGATTGAGTGGAAGCAGTGGACCGGTGAAAGGGAAGACCTCTTCGCCAAGACCTCTCCGGAAAGAAGACGAAATGGGCAGAAACCCGGACACGAAGTTGGGAACACGTTTGTGCCTTCTGTGTGTGTGTTTCACTCTCTTGGGTGGCTCGTGTGTAGTTGGTACAAGTCATACTGGATGCTTATGTCCGAGCTGTCACGGAAATTAATGAAATGGCTTGGTGGTAAATAGGAAAAAGGAAAAAAGCCCTCACCGTTAAGAAGGCCATTCATGGTCGTAGATTCCTCGTAAAGCTGTTATTATTAGAAAACAAGAGATAGTACTAGTTCTTAAGCACGCTACAATTCTGAGTTGACTGTAACTTCTGATATTCAACATCTGACAAATATGTTATAGAATAATTGTTTTACAATAGTTTAAGCCTCGACTATGCTTCCTGGGAACTATCCTCCTCAGCGTTCTCCTAAACCGTATCCACGACACGACCTCATCGGCCCAAGGGCACGGATGATGGTTATTGGCGATGGAATACAAAAAGGATGACTGTTTACATACCTGTTGCCATGTTAAGGGTCGGAACTACAATGTAACCCCGAGGCAAAGATTGAAACTTGGCGGCCAGCTTGGTCGTGTCGGATGCATTGCTTCTGAGGGAACTTACCTGGAAGTAGTCTTGTTTACTGGAAGGTCCTTTAGCCGTTTGTCCAGAAAACGAAGACATCAACTCGGTGGCGCGGTTGATAGAGTACTGGACTGCCAGTACGGAGGTGCGGTAGTACCTGGTTCGAATCCTGCCCAGGGCCGAAATTATTTCGGTATCGCTGCGCTTCGGGTCGTTACTCCGACGCTCGTGGGCGATGAGTTGTGTGTGTGTGTGAGCTCTCTTCCGGGAGGGAGATAGCTGTCGATCACGAGTCCAACACGTGATCCAAAGACCAAGGTGAATACACACACACACACACACACACACACACACACACACACACACACACACACACACACACACACACACCAGAGTGATGGATGTATGGAACATACTAGACGAAATAATAGTGTGTGCAAAAACAATACAAGAATTTAAGAGCAAATTAGATATGCCGAGACACAGAGACGAGACACCACGAGCGTAGCTCCCCTTCCTGTAAGATAGAGCTAGGTAAACACACACACACACACACACACACACACACACACACACACACACACACACACACACACACACACACACACACACACACACACACTCTCTCTCTCTCTCTCTCCCTCACTCTCTCTCTCCCTCAATCTCTCTCCATCTGTCTCTCTCGCTCTCTCTTCCACACACACATCACACACACACACACACACACACACACACACACGGTTTTAGTTCCATTACAAGGATCGCTGAGTTATCTTAGGACCTTCGTTGAAGCCTGCAAATGTTGATTCGAAGCCAGAGGGAGGAAGATATTAAAAATGAAAGAAGAAAATGCCTGGCCGATCTCGGGTCGGTCCATGAAAAAAAAAGAAAAGAAAAAAAGAAAACGTCGTATACGAATGTGGAGCGGCCTTCTTGCTCACTCGAGCGTTCCTCGATCGCATTCCATCAGTGTCCAAATCTCCCAAGCAACAGAGATGACGTTAAGATCATCCCTATGGCCCACCACCAGCCATATCACCAACCATATCACAACCACCACCATAGCCACAACCACCACCACCACCACCATCTGCAGAATACCATCATAACATTGTGATTGGTTGAGGTAATCTTAGATGACTGCGATAGAATGTACAGTTTGTCGTCTTAATTAACGAAGTTTGTGATGGCGGAAAATGATTAAAATGTCGTCGTCGGTGAATGAGTACAATGTCAATGGTGGCAACTCTGCTGATTATTATTATTATTATTGTTATTATTATTATTATCATTATTATTATTATCATTATTATTATTATCATTATTATTATCATTACTATTATAATTTCTAATTACTATTATTATTATTATTGCTATTGCTGCTGCTGCTCGTCTTAAGCTAGGACTTAGGTTCCGTTACTGCATAGCATTTCTAAAACGCTCGAGAATTATCTCGGACTAAATGCCGTTCCACACATTAAACTACCTCCCTCTGTCCCAGGTTCCCTCCTCAACTGAGAAATCCTCTGGCGTCTAAATACTCGAGACTTCTAAAGAATTCAAGGAGGCGAGAGAGCTGGAAAAAAATTACCTTGTTGTTCTATCGTTTTCGAAATTATATATTTTTTCTATTTTGTCAAATTCAGGACGTTGCCTCTTGGACGTTGGTGTTTGATTAACTTATTTGATCTTTCTGAGGTTCCGCGGGGGAATTGAGTGGACAAGGTTGAAGTCCGGATTTTTTTTTTTTTTTTTGTCATTATCATTATTATTTTTCTCACTGTAATTATTTTTTATTATTGTTATTAGTTTTATTATTATTATTATTGTCATTTTTATTAATATTGTTATTTTTTATTACTTTTGTTATTATCAATTTTCTTAGTTGTTACTCTCATCTCTAGCATAGCTATATTTGAATTCTTCTCCTTCTCCTCCTCCTCCTCCTCCTCCTCCTCCTCCTTCTCTTTCTTCTCCTTCTCCTCCTTCTCCTCCTCCTTCTCCTTCTCCTTTCTTTCTTTTGTTCTTTATTTCATGTCTAGCATAGGTGATTCTTTAAATAAGTATCTTCCCCATGAAAGATTTGTTAGATTTGAGTCTTAGTTTGCCCAAGTGTTGCGGGGTCCTTGCTATCAAGTGAAAAGAGAGCAAGCAATAGCCTCACCCAGGTAAAGTTTGCTGTGGGCATCGTATATCATTGGGTCGTAGATTTATGACACGAAGTCTCTTACGACCTCGTAGACTTGTTCGTATCACAATTGTTCGACGTAAAGATTTTTTTTTTTTTTTTTTTTTTTTCCCGGAGCTGACGTCATATCCTGTAATACGTCTTAGAAATTCCTTTATACCTTTTGCCATGATGACGGTTAATGAATGACAATGATAGTAATTATGATAACGATGATAATTATAGTGATATTGATAGTGATGATTAATGATAAAGGTTATTAATAATAATGATAATGATAATAATAAATAATAATAAATAATATTAATGATAGTGATGATGATGATAAATTTTTTTTTTTATCAGAAACAAACCGTGATTCTATCCATGAGGACACTATCACACTGAAGAGGTGGAAGCATTATTGAAGTAAAGGAAAGGTTCAAGGAAGGCAGAACAGAACGAAGGGATAGTAGGAATGGAAACTGATCAACACCACCCTTTTATTTTTATATATATATATATATATATATATATATATATATATATATATATATATATATATAATATATATAATTTTTGTAGTAGTAGTAGTAGTAGTAGTAGTAGTAGTCTCCGATCACAAAGAAATACCGAGTGAATTGGTTCGTTAGATATGTCACTCACAAGTCGTTTAGTCTCTAAGTTATTGAGTCTCAGGGGAAGAGTATCGTAAAATATATATATATATATTTAATTTGGTCTAGGCCTTGCACTAAAAAAAATGTCTGCTAATAACAACGATAAAATCGTGAAGTCACGTTACTGCCTTAAAGTCCATCAGAAAATGGCTAAACAAGTCTCAGTTTTACTTTTAGGTCAATATGTGCCCCTTTAAGGATCGCTCTGAAGGTCGGAGCTCATGTATATAACCTGCTTTCCCCGCCGCTCTCCAGAAACTATCTATATACACTGGTTTACATCACCATTTCCAACCCTGGGGACGCGACCCAAAGTGGGGTCGCCAAGCGTTTTTCCTGGGGTCGCCCAGACATCTTGTATGCTTTTTTTTTTTTTTTTTTTCAAAATGCTGTGAATTCAATAACCATATATATTAACACGTATACAAATAGATTAGTGGGGTCGCTGTTATCTCATGAGCTCATATTGGGGTCGCCTGAAAAAAGTTTGGGAAACACTGGTTTACATGGTAAGGGGATGTACTTAGTTTCCCTTTTATGGAAACTTTGCTTTCTATAATCTATACACGTTGCAGATAGATTGAACAAAGAACTGAAGACATTGAGGTTAGTATTGTCCGTTGCGCTACAAGGAGTCCGTTCAGGGCGTGGCATACGTCATGAGCCATGTTGCCAAATCAAACAGAGCCATGTTACCAAATCAACTTTAGTACATACCTGTCTCTTATTTCCCATGCACGTGCTATTTTTTTTTTTTATATAGTAAAGGAGGCTGTATAGTAAATGAGTATCACCTTTCAGGATTATAACAACGATTTGAATAAATTCTGTGACATTAGGCAACAGCGCTTATTCTCCATGTTGCCACATCGAGATGCCACTGGGTGACCGGTGACAGTGGCGATCCGATATAATTGGTGGTTAAATTGGCAAAGTCGCATTCGGGGGAATTCCCACCTCCGAACAGACTCCTTACAGCGCAAGATTGATATTCCACGATGGACGACTGAATGGGACATATCATGCGCTCGTATTTACAAGGTCCCAGGTTCGAGTTCCTGCAAGGGTAATTTTATTATTCAGTTTATGGTACTTTTTACGTCTGTGACTAACTTAAAGTAATGATAAATATTAAACGTATTTTAGGTCTAAAGGTTCGCACTTTTCTGTAGGAGACAGTAGGAGTTAGGTTTGTCGGCTAGATGTGTAAATACATCTACACTAGTTATTACGAAGACAAACCTTATGTTGAATAGTGTTCTATTGTTTGACATTTCACGTCATAGTAGACTTCGTTTATTATTAAATCAGATTTTATATATGGAAATGCTTGCGTGTGTTGTAATTTATATCTTGTTTTAGCAAAAGATATGAAAATAGTTGTCGAGGAAGGACTAACTTGGTGTAATCCTTGGTAATTATTTTTGCTCCAAAATTAATTTGCCATAACCAGCTGTATAGATTATTAATCTGGTCTCATTAGGAACGTCATGGATTTGCATGACATTTGTATCTTGTTAGAATGGATAATCAGTTCAAAATATACGGCAACAAGCTACTAAATTGGTACAACTTACGCGTATTAGAAATAAATCCTATATCAACCACCTACTATTATTTTCTACTTTCTATTTTTTTCTATTCTGAAAAAACGAAAACTAGAGAAGTTGATAAAGGTTTTCGACATCTAGAAAGGAATCGTTAACATCAAAATTAGAAATATTTTATTGCTAGATTTAAGCCAAAAGTGAAACAATGGACTCCAAGCTACCAGGGTGTAGATTTATTCATGAACTATAAAGGTAGCGGCACACTATGCATTTCTCGCTAGCATGCTATTTGCTTTTGCTGCTACGTTTGAGTAGAAATGATTTCGGTCACGATCTTTTTCAAAATTCCAAATGTCAAACTACTCTTGCGTCAGATAGTGAGAAGCTGAATGACGAACTAAAAGAAGTTAAACCTGGACGATTATAAAAAGCAAGTAGCATGCTAACCGAGTGTACCACCATCTTAAAGTAGCCATTTTCCTCGCCAAACCAGCGATGGCATCCTGTAGAAAGATAGGGAAGGAGTGATAGGAGGACAGAGAGAGAGAGAAAGAGAGAGAGAGGGGGGTGATGCGAAAAAGAGAGTGAGAGAGAGAGAGAGAGAGAGGGGGGGGTGATGCGAAAAAGAGAGAGAGAGAGAGATGAGTGAGTAGACAGAGAAAGGACGAGGGAAAGGATAATATGGAGAAGGTGGGATGGTAAGAGAGACCTAGAACATGAGATCGATACTACTACTACTATTACCACCACTACAACTACCACCACTACTAATACTACCATTACAACTACTACTACAACTACTACTATTTCTACTACTACTACTACTACTACTACCACCACCACCGCTACTACTACCACCACCACGACTACTACTACTACTACTATTACTATTACTACTATTACTATTACTACCACCACTACTGTTACCGCCATCACCACCACCACCATACATTATATCATTACTATTCAATTCTGCATTGTCGAAATTTGAGAAGTAAATGTAAAACCTAGCGGTACACAAAGAAACCTGTCTTGTAGAGTGCATGTATTATCAACGCTAAAAACTGTATCCTAAAGCCACAGGGTTTCCCCCAGGAACGTAATGTGTGGGAAGCGGCCTCGAAGTGCTCTTTGACCTGAGCCTTCATGAGTAAAGCTGGCCAAAGGACATTGAAATGGACTAGAGGCGCGTCTGAGCTGCCACATAGATGTCTCGTTCAGGCAATTAGACCGTTACCTTGGTTGCACTGGGTCGTCCATCTTGAGTGCAAATGCATTGTGGGTCATGATGGTACTCTGGTAAAATCATTTGGGGTCAGTGGGGTTGACCATGTTATATTGTGAGATGTCTTTTTTTTTTTTTTCTCTCTCCTCAGAATTGCACCTCGTCGGTCTTTATAGGCCTTTATGTTCACGTGATAAACACTTCCACCCAGTAGCGGGTGAAGGGACAAGAATATAGCCACTGTGTTCCCTGCGTGTCGATTTTTTTTTTTTTTTTTTTTTTTTTTTGCACATAGACTCTGAGCAAAAAGTATGCACCAACTCGACCACCCTTCTTGTAAGTACAATTTAGATCTTTAGATACATGATGTAGTAGACAATACCCAGTTTTAGGTGGCCTACTATACATACGCACTTCTTCTCAAGTCTTTTAGTATGTACGATGAAAGAGGTAGTCCTCAAACGTTTATCTATAAAAATATCATGGCTGAAAGGATTTTAACTTTTTCGTGAATAAAATTGCCACACATCGGTGATAATAAGTTTGTCTGATTTGATTACATAGTTTCAGGAGAATGCTTTTAGATGAAATTATATATTTTGGATTCAATAGCATGTGTATTTTTCTACACGCTTGCTATACAGGAATATGCAAAATGAAGCAAACTAATCTAGATTAGATTTATATGATAATGAACACCCCGTTACGTTATATTGGCTGGAAGAGTTTTATGCAGTCAGTGCTTTAGGGACTTAGGAAACACCCCTACGGACCAGAGTCACACAGCAATTTTATTTTATTTTATTTATTATTATTATCATTATTATTATTATTATTATCTTATGAATGGAGACCTATTTCCAATCAAAGGAAAATGCTGATCGCTTTTAACTTCTACTACCCCCCTCCTTATCTAACTCCCTTAGATCTCTCTTATAACACCTCCACGACTCCCCCTCTTTGGTTTGATATTGTTCCCAAGGATAGAAACCCTGGCTCTTGGAAATGAAATACAATAAGATTATTATTTATCCTTATTCTTTTCTCCCATCACCTCTGCCAGGCGAAGCCTTTGCCTTTGGACTTATCCCATCGGAATTCGTGAAGATTTTATCAGAGTGAATGAGCCTCGGTCCACATTCTGTACATGCTCCTCGTATATCCTGATCTTTTCGTTCTCATTTTGGGTGTGGGACGCCTCGACAATTAGGTCATTGCAACAGGGGGGGGGGGGCGTTGGACCAAATAATCGTATGTTAAAGAAGGCCAATTGTCCCGTGTCCAGAAACCTCTTGCGCTGACGTCCACTTGCACGTCATCTTGGTCTTAGATTGACGTGAAATTCACTTTTATCACCTTATCTTTAATGGAATGACGTTACTTATGATTTAAGACCAGATCCACACCCTTCACTTCTATGATTGCCTTTTAGATACTTTAATACAAATTTTACTTATTTTCGCTTCGTCTTTCCCCATCGTCTTCCATTCAGTTCCGTTTTGCGGCATCTCACTGCCCTTGTTCTATCTTCACTGTGATTCCTTTAAGGAGTCTTTATTTCTTTATTTTAAAAGCATGACTTACAAATAGATGACGAGTTATTCTGAGATCTGCTTAATTGTTTTGGCTACATTTTTGTCAACATCAACTTTGCTCAACTTGTAATATATGAATTCTCAACTTATAAAAGGGAGCATAATGAAAAACTGAACAGTTGACATTATATATATATATATATATATATATATATATATATATATATAATATATATACATTTGTACAATTGTGTTATATTCCCACAATTTTGGTGTATAGTCAGAATATGAGCGTACATTTTTTTCTTAAAACGTAAACACAGGAGCATTTTATCAGTGAACATAGAATTAACTTTTACACTAAAAATGCGAAAATAGACTTTAATTGCTCGTGCAACATGAAGATTTTGGGACTTTTTGGCAGATCTTTTTTGAAAAAAAGAAAAGAAAAGAAAGAAAAAGTTTTCTAGAGGCATGTTTGTGAGAATCTTCGGGAGAGTCCACGATTGCTTTTTGGGTCGGTGACACATGAGGTAGAGGGGGCAGTAAATGAAGTTCGCGCGAAGTAATTAGTAATGATAGGTAGAGATACAGAGCAGGAATGAGTTGTTAGTCAATTCATCAATTCATCATCAGAATATGAGCGTACATTTTTTTTTGTAAACGTAAAAACAGGAGCATTTTGTCAGTGAACATAGAATTAACTTTTACACTAAAAATGCGAAAATAGACTTTAATTCGTGCAACATGAAGATTTTGGGACTTTTTGGCAGATCTTTTTTGAAAAAAAAAAAAAAAGTTTTCTAGAGGCATGTTTGTGAGAATCTTCGGGAGAGTCCACGATTGCTTTTTGGGTCGATGACACATGAGGTAGAGGGGGCAGTAAATGAAGTTCGCGCGAAGTAATGAGTAATGATAGGTACAGATACAGAGCAGGAATGAGTTGTTAGTCAATTCATCAATTCATCATCAAACGGGGGCGCTAGGGAACGTATTGTTTCACTCGCTCGCCAGTGCCAGTCCCCACGGTGTCTCCGACCAAGCTCCCATACAGTCACCCTTCCTTCCCACTCCAAACAACTCTCGATGGGTTTGATCGACTTGTTCCTGCCATGAATTCTGTGGACGCTCCCGTCGTCTCCTCGTTGGTCAGTTGATTACACATAAATCAGCAAAGTACAATGAATTCTTATTGCAACATTGCGCGATTTGATGTTTCTGGTTCAGACTGGATTTTAGAATATTGTTGTGGTTAATATGGGGGAAAAATCTATTCAGAAGAATCTTGGAAGCCTTACAATCGAAATGGGCCAAGAAACCAAAAAACGAATTTCACCCAAGCTTCTTTGGGTATTTCCTGTAAAATTGAATTACAAGTTTCTGACCACTGGTCTGGGTAATTTGCCGTCGAAAAAAGGATCAACCAATTGGAAAGTTTACCGAAGGTAAACCATTGATTGCTCTTTGTTTAGACCTCTTTAAATTCGTTTAAGTATTTTTCAGCATGAAAAGCCCATTTCTAGTTAACCTTGTATAACTTCACTTGGACAAAATATAGTGGCACATTTGTAAGTAATAATCACGAAGAACCCACAGTCGGAATAAAAGGAAACTTAAAAGAAAGTATAACTTCTGTATTTCGGCTAATAACTATAGCCCTCTTCAGGAAAGTACAGGTTACAAGAATTTGCAGAAACAGAAGTACAATTGAGATATGAGTGTTCCTTTCTACTCATATCTCAATTGTACTTATGTCTCTGCAAATTCTTGTAACCTGTACTCTTCTGAAGAGGGCTATAGCTATTAGCCGAAATATAGAAGTTATACTTTCTTCTAAGTTTCCTTTTATTCCGAATGTGGGTTCTTCGTGATTATTGTATAACTTCTTTACACCTTGTATAACGATGATGGACGCTTGCTGACCGAGATAGGTAGAGCGCCGGTACTTGCGGCGGAGGTCGAGGTAGCGTCAGTTCGAACCTTACCGCCAACGAGTTGGACCAGGGGCATAGTTCATTACATTCCAAGCTACAAAGTCCTCTGTAAGGGACACCGTCCTGGCACATCGACGAGGACCTTGCGTACCGGGGTGGGGGGGGGGGTTACTTTTCCTTTTTATTCTGGCGCCGCCAGGCGATTTTATTCACTTCAGTGGCACCCCTTCGATAGAAAGGAAGTACGGTGAGGAGCTTACGGCAGGAGGCGCTGAGTAGCTGCGGCCGAAGCCGTCACCTTTGCCCTATTATGTGTTTATTGGAATGTTGGGGCAGGGAACATTCATTGCTGAGAGTCGGGGAGGAGAGAAAGGGATTCGAACCCACGACTAAGCGAATGCGAGATTAGCACGCTTCCGTTGACGCCACCAGTTTATTTCGACTAAGTCCTTCTGTACCAGGTTGTCCTTTTTCTCTTGTTTAGCCTGCTGCCAGGCAATTTTTTTCATAGCCGGAGCTCCTCCACGGAAGCGGAAGGGTTGATCCAGGACATCATATTGCCCAGTTTTAGGACTTAATTGTGGGTGACACCAGGCGATTTTATTCTGCATTGGAGGGAATACTCTGTGCGTACGTGATTTTTTTTTTTTTTTCAAATCTGCCACTGCTATCAATTTTTTTCATTAAGTCAGACGAGCAAGAAACCCCTTTGTGATGTCCTTTGTTTACAGAATGTCTTCTTAGGTTATTAGCCGAGAAGAAATAGATTGGGAAGCTTCGTACCATAATAGTAATTGTAGTAGTAGGAGTAAAGTAAACAACAACAGCATTCACCAACTGAGATATTCTAGCCCTTTAGCTCCTAACTCCGTGACTCCCGGAAACCGAGTAAAAATCACCTGGCGGCAGCCAAAATAAAGCTTATAAAGCTGACCGTGGTAGACAGGACGTTAATGAATCTGTCTCGTTGAGAGGGGGAAAGGTTGACTCTCCTCCCTCTGGTCTTACATCTCTCCAGCTCGCTTTACCTCCTGGTCCAGCATCTTTAAGTTTTGTTTGCCAGTCGCTGGAATAGCAGTAAAGGAAAGACCAAATGGCCGAGAGTCAAATATGAGGCGGAAGCTCGAGTGGCAATGGGTCTTCAGGGCCACTGAAGTGGAAGGCAAGTGAGAAACATTTCCGGTGTGAGAGAGAGGAAGAGGAAGAAGAGAAGGAGGAGGCGGGGGCGGTCGCGGAGAGGAGGAGGAGGAGGAGGAGGAAGAGGTGTTCTGTAAGGGACGGTCGGACGCGACGAGGTCTTGACTACTCCTCCAGCTGTGCCCAAGGAAGGCCCAAGCGAGAGTCGAGGACCCAAGGGACCTGGAAGCCTCGGTCGCTCTTTCAGTTTCCAATTAAGGAGTGATTTGATAACAGACCTCACCCCCCCTCACCCCCCAAGAAGCAATTCGCGGAAATTATTTTGATTGCCAAGTGGTTGGAACTTGGCTCTTGTGCAAATTTAACTTTCACGTTTGTTTAATCACCACTGTTTTAATTGTGTCCCATTAACCTGAGTACCAGTAATCTTTATATGCGTTGTTATATATACTTTTAGACGTTACTGGCAAATACTGGAATGTGGTTGTATTGAAGTCTTGTCTGTGTTCCTCTGACGTCCGTCTGTCGTGCAAGGCTCCCGGCGTTTGAAGAGAAGTCTCGGTAAGGACTTACCGAACAAGACTTCTTGACAAGTATCAAGTCGCCCCCCGCGATTGCTGAAATCAGATTAGGTTCCAGTTCACGGCACGGATCCGAGATGAATGGACCATTATTTTAAGTTCTTTGAAGGGCCTGATCCTGAGAAGCTGAGTTTATGGCCTAAGTAGGAAACAGCTTGAGTTAACGAAGTCTGGGAGCTTCTGACATTAGCGTTACTTGTGCTTAGGTTGACTTTCACATCTGATTTACCAGATTGTATGTACCTTATGTCTTCATACCTATCTTTGCCTTGTGTGTATTCCCTCCTCACGCCTCAGAGTGTGTTTACAGTTCTTTCTTAACAAGATGTGCTTCATTGTTGTATGTTCGCCCATTCTTTTCGTTATCACTTTCTCTAAGTCGTCTGTATTGTCTAACTTTCTCACAGTTCTGGCTTTGTTTGTCCCAGTTATTTTTCAGACCCTTCTTCGTAACACAGGCACACACGCATACACACACACGCACACACACACACACACACACACACACACACACACACACACACACACACACACACACACACACACACATATATATATATATATATATATATATATATATATATATATATATATATATATATATATATATATATATATATATATTACCTCTTGTACCCGTTTCTTTTATATTATGACCTCTCGATTTGTTATTGAGAGTCCATTGGTGGCAAAGATTTAAGAAGGAAATAGGCAAGAATTGGTTTACTAATAGGGTCGTCAACAAATGGAATAGACTTAGTAACCATGTAGTGATCGCTGAAACTATCAGTTGTTTGAAGAAACGTCTAGACAACTTTATGGATGGGAATGACAGGTGGTAATGGACATGGAGCTGCCTAGTGTAGGCCTTATGGTCTCTCGCAATCTCCTCTGACCCTCAGCTGAATAGAATTGCCTGGCGCAACAAATGGCAGCGTCACATCATCGAAGGACTTCCAGACTCTTCTTTCCTTCGAACTCTCGTATCCTTCCTTCGACGTCCTCCGTCGGCTGGCTGTCCCATTGATTTCACCTACCTGGTTCCTGATGCAGCCCTTCCCGTCGTCCTGTTTCATTTCCCGTAGTCCCTACGGTCTCTCTCTCTCTATCTCTATCTCTATCTCTCTCACACACACACTCTCTCTATCTTTCTGTCTGTCCCTCACACTTTCTCTCCATCTCACATGCACACTCTCTCTATCTCTCTATCTCTCACTCACACTTTCTCTCCATCTCTACGTCTTTCACTCCCTCTCTTTCTCTCTCCGTCGTCTCTCACTCTCTCTCTCTCTCTCTCTCTCTCTCTCTCCATCTCTCTATCTCTCGCTCACTCTTTCTCTCCATCTCTCTACGTCTCTCACTCCCTCTCTTTCTCTCTCCGTCCCCCCCCTCTCTCTCTCTCTCTCTCTCTCTCTCTCTCTCTCTCTCTCTCTCATTCTCTCTCTCTCACTCTCCATCTCTCACTCTCTCTCCATCTCTCACTCTCCATCTCTCACTCTTTCATCTCTCTCTCTTTCATCTCTCTCTCTCTTCATCTCTCTTTCTCCGTCTCTCACTCCCTCTTTCTCCGTCTCTCACTCCCTCTTTCTCCGTCTCTCTCTCTCTCTATCACTCTCTCCCCCCCTCTCTCTCTCCGTTTTTCTTTTACTTCGAGTTGCCCTCTTTTCTTATTCTTTTAACGCCTGTCTCGCTTCTTCTTTTCTCGTTCCCTTGTGGCCGACTCGTGCCTCGGAAGCTCACTGCTCCAGCTCTTTAGCACTCCCAGCCAATAAAACAGTTTGAGTTGGTCTCGCGGGATACACCTGATTTGCACTAAGCATTCATTTCCTGAATTCCTGAGGAGAGCGAGAGATTGACTGAAAGAAAACGGAGCTGAGTAAAGAAGGGGAGGAGGAAGGCAAAATTGCAAATGTACTTGGACTTTGTGGAAGCTCGGTGGCTGAGCGGGTTAGGGCGTTGTTACTTGCGGCGAAGGTCGAGGGGATGGCGGTTCGAATCCTGCCACCGGCGAAGTTGAACCAAGGGCATGGTTCATTAAATTCCACGCTACAAAGCCCTCTGTGAGGGACACCGTCCTAGACTTCCGATAGAGGGGAGTTTGTGACGTTAAACCATATCACCATCACTTGGACTTTGTAGAAATACAAAATTAACTGGTGAGTTAAAGACAGAAAATGATAAAGTTTGTATAGGAATTACGAGTTATTGTCTTTTTTTATTTTGGAGAGTGGCCGAGTGAAGGAAAGCAGTGAGCAGAAACTTGGCACTGAACTGATTTCAGACTGTTGTCTCTTTACGCTGTCTAGAGGCGTTGATAAAGACCAGCCGATCTACTCCTGATAGTCTTACTATCCCACTGTCAGAACACGACATTTGATCATTATCCCAACCTTCCAACTACCCCCCCCCTCCTCCCCCCTCCTCCAAATTGGGCCCGTGCCAGTTTTTGAGGATCGCCGTACGCCAGGGACAGGTCAGTAACGAATACCCGTTGTGGCAGTTTCACTGGATCCTTGGATGAATTGGTTACTGGAAGGAAGGGTCTGAGGTCGAAGGAAGAGGAGGAGGAGTGAGAGGAAGCCTTCGCCTCGGTGCGTAAAGCATAACGTTTTGAAGGCGAAAGTGACCATCGATTTGAGGCCGCACGTGCAAGCGAGGAGTTTTCCGTCCGTATTGGACGCTGACAAACTCATGCATATTTTTGTTGGGCCTCTGGTCATATGTCATCACGGCTGTCCCCCCATGAATCGTTTAGCTGAACGAACATTTAGGGGGGAAGTCGACAAGCAGATGGGTCGGGGAGGAGGGGGAGAAGGAAGTGGGAGAGTGAATGGAGTGGAAGGAAAGGAACGTTGAACGGACGTTAGAAGATTGTCACAGACTTCACTGTTAAGTGATGACGCTTGGGAATTCAAGAGAAGAATTGATTTTCGTATTTTGAGTTGAACTAAGGGCATGGTTCATTAAATTCCACGCTACAAATCCCATTGTAAGGGGCACTGTACTAGCATCCCGATAGGGTGGGGGGAGTTTGTGGCATTAAACCAAATCAATCACTCAATTAAAAATTGCAAAAATCAGAAGCCACAAAACTCATAGGAAAGAGGAGATGCCATTGAGGGTCGTAAGTGTCCATGCCACAAGAACGGGTTAAGAAATAAACCCTTTTATATACAACCTTGTCTAACTCTGACAAGGGAATCGGATTAGAATTGATACATCTAAATTATAGGAATACTTTTGATATCGTTTCTTATGATTTATTACTAACTAAACTCACTTGAATAGTGATTGTGTATTTTTTTTGTGCGTGTGTGTGTGTTTGTGTGTGTGTGTGTCAGTGGCAACTCTTTGGTCGACTTATGTTTTGATAGTTTGAGCCAGTTCTATGCTACATGGGATCACTATATTGGTAAGTTTATTATAATAATTATAAGCCTGCAGAAGATTCTTTTCTTATATTCTCTACGTGTATGCGGCTCATATAATTTTCCTAGGCTTGTATTAGAAACTTTTACTTTCAACTATTGTGTTCAGTCTTACAAAAACTGAGTGTATAACAAATGGTTTGCTTCATCATTGCTTTTGAAGAAAAATAACCGGTCATTACGAGCGCTTTTCATGTAATTTTATTTAAATTCTTAACATGGCTTGGCGATATGTATATATATATATATATATATATACATACATTTATATACCACAATTCACTTTAATTCTTAGCCATCAACATCGAGAACCTCGAGGAGTCATACATGCAGAAATTGAAAAGTTGTACAGCTAAGGACTCTGACCTCCACTAGCACGTGAAAGGTGATGAGTTTATATATATATATATATATATATATATATATATATATATATATATATATATATATATATATATATATATATATATTCAAATCAAAGGTTGTATTGGTCACCTCTTGAAAATATTTCTGGCTAATTTGACAAAGATTTGATGTGATTTATTTTAACCCTCAGTTACAGCTGTTGTTTCTAAAAATTTTCCATCTGGAGATGCCGGTTTATTTCTATTTTTGCATTAGTAAAAATATTCCAAACTTTGTCTTGATTTATAGCCCCAAAATTTTATACTGGTCAACAAAGATTTTATCCGTCTCTTGTGTACTTTTGTAGGCTGAACCCAAATAGGTTTTCAGAATTTCTCTATCACAATTTTATATATATATATATATATATATATGTATGTATGTATGTATGTGTGTATATATGTATATGTAATGGATCAAGTCACTACAGCACTTGTTACGCGCTAGCCAGGTTCGAGTCCTTGGCCGTACCACGTTTCAATTTCTGCATGTTGCCTCCACGGATCACCCGATGTTGATGGCTTAGAATTAAAGTGCATTGTGGTTGATAAAATGTATTTCTATTCACTGGGACCTATTCAGTGTTGATCATATATATATATATATATATATATATATATATATATATATATATACACATGTATATATATATATATATATATATATATCTTCAGTGTGTAGCCGAAACGTCAGCAATATAGTGTTCCTGATGCAACCCGTGTTTTTCCGTCACCTTTTCCACTCAACTGTCTCACCTTCAAACATATCCGTCTCTGTATTTTTGTAAGCTGAATCCAAATAAATTTTCAGAATTTTTCTGTTACCCATATTTTCCAGCAGACTCGCTTGTATATATATATATATATATATATGTATATATATATATATATATATATACTGTATATATATATATATAAATAAGATGTGTGTGCTTGTGTGTGTGTGTGTGTGTGTGTGTGTGTGTGTGTGTGTGTTAGTGCGCGCGCACCCGTATGTACCAATAGTTTACAGAATATATAAGAAATATTTTGATTGTATATTGCATTATACTTTTTTAAATTATAATTGTAGATACAGTAGCCAACAGAGGCCTACAGAAACATGATAGTAGGTTTTATCATGTACAGGTTAGCATTCATTGTAAAGAGCGCGTTTCCTTTCCATTGACAAATATCAATTTTTGTCTATTCAGTTGTTGTTCTGATACTCAGTTCACTAGTTAAATGTCGAAAAAATGTGTTAAATTGTCAAGGTAGTTTTTGCTACATGTGCGTCGAGTCGTCATTCACATCACAAAATTGTCACTTCGCATTCCTTGTTAGAAAAAAAAAATCTATGAGATTGGTTGTAAATTGCTGGACGAGCGTAAGCGATGGCCCCCCCACATTTGTTGTCACATATATCAGGCTTCTCACAGCACAAACAGTTCTTGTCGTATATTTTTTGAGCTGGGCGCGTTCCTCGGTGCGTTCCTAGGTACGTTCCATTTTAGTCTGGCTGCGGTTAGCGCTCCCAAAGTATTAAAGCTTAAGAGGTTCATACCGAAATAAAAGTCCGGTAGGCCACATACTATACCAAAGGAAAATTTCGTAGGCCACATACTATTCCGGCACCATTATTGGCTTAATAGTGTGGGAGCGCTAACCGTGGCCAAACTAAAGCGGAACGCACCGAGGAACGCGCCCAGCTCTACTTTTTTGCCGTTTCTATGGCTTGTAGAGAATCCAGAACCCAAGCTTCCAATTGCTACCTCTGCTCGACAAGTGTAATTGGTATTAATAATAATAATAATAATAATGATAATAATTCTAATTGGTATTAAATCAATATACATGAAGTGCAGATAATAAAAAGAACACACAGCTCGAAATAACAATTACTAATGCCGAGCATAACAAAAAAGGCATGTAAATTTATATCCATTGTGGTCCTCAATACTGATTTTCTACACTAAGTTGCACAGACAACATATGTAGGGGTTAAGGGGACCGGAGACAGTCATGAGTAATACCAATCGGTACACATATGACACATAAACATTATAATATTTTTTGCTAATACTACTAAAATGTTCGTAATACGTAGGATATTGAGACCAAAACTTGTTATGCATAAATGCAAAATTTCTGTTTAATATTCAAATTTACCATCTGCTTTGAAGCCTATACCTCAACGTCGGGAACTAGCCATGCCAAAGTCTTCAAGGAAATAAATGTCATTTACGAAAGTTTGCAAAGAATTCCTGGAAATCTTATGTTCATAGAACTAAATTGACACCGTAAAGTTTTGGAGTACAACATTAGACGAAAAAATATGTACGTTTTTACTGGCAATTAGGTTTTATTCCGGTAAATCTTGATACAGCGTTATCGAAAAATTTCATCAAGACATTTTGGAAATGTTAAGGAGAGTGAAGTCATACATTTCTACCTTGTAGAGGTAAGATTTCGTGTGATACAAACGAATGAGTAATATACACTTATAGCAAATTTAAATGTTCTGCCACTAAAATACTATGCATGATAGAAAAATTCGAAAACCGGACTCTAATTAAGCATAAATATTACTATAGTTCAGGTTCATAGAAAAAGAGAATCGGTGTTACTATTCGTGTGACGAGTTTCTCGCTCTGAGGGACCAAGTTAAAATTACAAAGGATTACAAAGGAGGAGCATGCCGACAGGAGACCTTTTGGTCCATAACTTGGCTGGATGCGAAAAAAATATGATAATAAATGAATAAAAATTATAATATAAATAAAATGAATTAATAAATAGGTAAAGTTAATAATAAGCAACAAACAGGTAAATAGTAAATAATAATAAATTAACAGATAAATGATAATAATAAATGATAATCCATTCATTTTCCTGCTGAGCTTTGCGCTCAAAGTCGAAGAGTGAGATGTGGCTGTCATAAGAAAAGACCGTACTTTTAAAACCTTTTCGCCTGTCCTGGTGATCACTTTCTACCATTAGAAAGAAGTCTATTAACTCTGTTAATTATAGTTACGAAAAATATTAGTAGGTTTTGTAAAGAAGCTGATAAGCCAAATACACTTAACTAGAACATCAGGTAAAAATCTACCTTCTAATTGTTAATAGCATTCACCAGCCCTGGTGATCGCTTTGTACCATTAGAAAGAAAAATTCTATTAACGTTGTTATATTATAGTTACGAAAAATATCGGTAGGTTTTGTAGAGAAGCTGATAAGCCAAATACACTTAACTAGAACATCAGATAAAAGATCTACCTTCTAATTGTTAAAGGCATTCGCCAGAGCTGGCGGAAGGTTGAAAAATACGGCCATAAGGCATCATGAATCACAAAACAACACTGCTGGATGTGTATCTGGTGAGTGTATGAGTGTGTAGGGTCAGGATCACACACTCCTACACTGAATCATCCTTCAAATGGGCTCACACAAAAGCCCGTGAGAATTATATTCCCAAATTTCAAAAGCAAAAGAAAAACTGCTGGTTGAAGAACCTTTTGGGTAATGTATAATTATATACTCACCAAGGCGTCGTGAACGGACAGACACCCGGATATGAAAACGTTTCTAATGTCTTGCAGGCAGTAGGCCGGTCGTCAACTCCCCAATAATTACCTGATGGACTAACGTATGTATTCAGAAACTTCAGTGCTGATTAGCTTTGTGGCGTTTATCAGAAAATGAAATTTGTGTCGTGTGACACAATATCGTAACGATTGAAGACATCGCTACTGCCTTCGCATGAACAGCCCAGTCCTTACTTTACTGAAACCAAATTACTCAACCAATCAATAATTCACTTCCCATGTTCATGTCGGGTCAGTAACCTCCGCGATGAGTCACGAAATATTACGAACAACCAATCACAATGCAGTTTTGACTTGGGAGTAAATAGCTCTTCTCCAATAGAAACGCGACAACTTATTGGCCGGAACGTAGACCACCTTTGCTCCAGCTCTGTATGCTGTGGCATCTGCGACTGCCTGACGTCGACCAAATCCATTTCCTGAACATCTCCCGGCGTCAGCAATGGCTGATTGACTCCTGCCGCCTCGTAATCACAACCTGCCGACGCGGAGGCTGCTCTCGATCATCTTTCTCCTCTTCACCGACAAGACGTCATCGAAGTACAATCGTCCATACCCAAACCTTCCCCATCATATATCGCAGCCATGAAAAGACAGCTATAACCGTCTGAAGACTTGATATATTTGTATTTACAAAATACTTCCCCTGTAATCAAAGTAAATTTATGTAAATACAACCATATGTATGTACAACAACGATAGACATATTTGGTGTTATGGCAGCTGGTTAAGGGCACGTGTCTCAATTACGTTCCTTGAGAGCTGACCTAACTTAATCTAACCACAGTCACGATATACGTTCACGTGAGTCTGTGACATCCCCCCTTGGTCATCATGTCCATGACCTTTATGGAATTTTCTCTGAATTGCTGTAATTTCGTCATCAAAGGTCTTATTGACTCGCGGGACGTACAACATGTTTCTCAATGTTATTGAAGGGCTTCCACCCCAAGACTTGTAAATCACAGGAGGAGGCAGAGGACACGGGGGCAAAGTCGAAGCCATTGATCTACGACGCATCAGAAGTGAGTCACTTGAAAGCGCGCGTACACACGTACACACACACACACACACACACACACACACACACACACACACACACACACACACACACACGCACACACACATACATATTCTCTCTCTCTCTCTCTCTCTCTCTCTCTCTCTCTCTCTCTGAATCCCTCTACCGACCTCCCTCTTGCTCACTATCCCTCTCATTCATTCTCTCTCTCTCTCTCTCTCTCTCTCTCTCTCTCTCTCTCTCTCTCTCTAAATCCCTCTACCTACCTCCCTCTTCCTCACTCTCCCTCACTCAATCTTTCTCTCTTTCACTTTCTTTCTGTCTCTCTCTGCCTCTCTTTCTGTCTCTCTAAATCTCTCTCTCAGCCCCCGTCTTCCTCATTCTACCTCTGTCATTCTCTCTCTCTCTTTCTCGATCTCTCTCTTTATCTCTCTCTTTCTCTACGAATATCTCTCTCCTTATCTCTCTACGGGTATCTCTCTCTCTCTCTCTCTCTCTCTCTCTCTTTCTCTCTCTCTCTCTCTCCCTCCCTCCCATTCTCTCTCTGAGATCTGTGCAATACACATTCAACTTCCAACAGGCTGGCAAGTTCACGCAGTCCGTGGCTATGGCGGATAATTTAATCTTGGAACTGGTTTATATTCTACTGCGATTTGTCTTTGTCCTTCTTCCTCGAATGCTCATTGAACCGTGTCGGGATTTAAGTATTGGAGGGTGATGGCGATGTAGCTGGGCAACGATTTTAACCCAGAGAAGAATGTCAACAAGGAGAGGGAATTAGTTCAAGAAGAAGAGGAGAAGGAGGAGGAGGTGGAGGCGTGATGACGATGACGTGAGGGCGCAACGATTTTAACCCAGAGGGAATTAGGAATCTTAAGAAGAAGAAGAAGAGGAGGAGGAGGAGGTGGTGGTGGTGGTGGAGGTGTGATGATGACGTGAGTGGTGCCCAGGAAGAGTAGACTGGATCATGACGCAGTCGTAAAGCGTAATGATGCAAATACTATGATCTCGAGCTGGTCTCGTTTTATAGATAATATCGTGATTCATCGGCGTCAGTTTGTACACAGTTTGTGTTTGCTTATCATTCCGTGACTATTTAGGTGTTTGGTCGTTAGCTGTAACTTTAATTGAGGGCCTTTTGTTTTTTAATTCAAGCACACATTGCTCTTAAAACATGTACGTGCATATGCGTTTGTACATGTATATTTATGAACAGGCAGGTATACAGTACTTATGCAGATTTCGTAAACATACTACACGCGTGCGCACACACATACACATACACACACACATACACAGGGCTGAAATAATTTCAGTATCGCTGCGCTGCGAGTCGTTCCTCCAACTCTCGTGGGCGGGGAGTCGGGTGTGTTTGTGCGTTACCCATAGATCGGTCATATATGAGCTCTGAGTTCTCTTCCGGGAGGGAAATAGCTGTTGATCACGAGTCCAGCACGTGATCCAAGACCATGGTGAATCACATACACGCTCGCGCACTTGAAAATGACAGGTGATAAACATAAAAACGGTGACAGGCTATGAAGGAAAAAATATGGCAGACACTTTTAAACCGAGATGCCCAGTTCAGCAAAGAAGGACAAGGATGCTCAAAAGGGCAAGCTGGTTGTTAATGACAGGGGACGAATAACATGGATTACTGATATGTATTATAACATATGTTGACTAGTTCAAAAGCAGTTGTGTATGTGATTCACCATGGTCTTGGATCACGCGTTGGGCTTGTGATTGGCAGCTGTTTCTCTTCCGGAAGAGAGCTCATAGCTCATATATGACCGATCTATGAGTAATGCTGTGACCTTACACACACACAACACACCGCCCACGAGAGTTGGAGTAACAACTTGTAGCGCAGCGATAATGAAATCATTTTTGCCCTGGGCGGGATTCGAACCCGGACCGCCATAGTGGCGGCCGGGAACTCTACCAACTGCGCCACTGTGTGTGTGCGTGTACGTACGTGTGTGTGTGTGTTTGCATAAGTGTGTTTTTACTTAATTATGTTCAGCAAAGTGTAATACATAAGAATGTAGTTGCAACATTGGGTCCTGTATCACTCTATCCATCTTAGTATGGGCTGTTTCTAAGATAGTTCACGAGTTGGTGCATCAATACATGAAACTTGATTTGTTGGCATTATTTAGACATCTGGCCCTTTTTCAATTGGCTCTTATTACGTCATGGTTCTCCCTCTCATCCCAAAATGAAGAGATCTTACTCTTACTCTGTTGGTTGTCAGCCCGGACGGCCCTTCACCGCTTTCACTATGGCTCTCAAGATGGTTCTATTCTCTGCCAATTCTTTCCAGTCCTCTCTTGGTGCCACCCTCTGCACGTCCTTCCTTACTCTATCTATCCATCTGTACCTGGGTTTCCCTAATGGTCGTCTGCCCTCTACTCATCTTTCCATCACCTTCCTTGGTAGTCTGTCTGAAGAGATCTTCTCTTTCATTTTTATTATTTGCTTTAATGACTTGCAACACTACTATCAAATTGTCCACTTGTTTTCCATGTATCAAACGGTGACAGGTTCTCTTCGTGTGTCTTGTTTTTCGAGTCTGTTCGTTGCTCTCTTCACACTTTCAATAATTTTTACATTGCTTACTTTGTGCTGAAGCTACACAACCGTATCATATTTTGACCAAAGTGTATCAGGCATTATTTTTATTATTATTTGTTCGTCCATGTAGTGAAAAAAATACTATGGTGTTCATCAATAGTCTCTACGTTTCACCCGCCGTTTTGTATAGATGTTTGTCAGGCGAGAAGGTATCTCTGACCCACACTTCCAGAACTTTCCTTTGCTTTTGTACATGTGTGTGTGTGTGTGTGTGTGTGTGTGTGTATGCATGTGTATGTGTATATATGTGCAGCAACTCCGAGAACTGATATTTGTTCATAGGAATAGGTAAACATAATTAATGTTGCAAGAATAATTCGTATTTATATGCATTTAAAAAAAATTATGAATCACTGCCATCAATATCAAAACGAGACAATATATATATATATATATATATATATATATATATATATATATATATATATATATATATATATATATATATATTATTGTGTGTGTACTTGTAAATAGCATATCAAAGGCCTTTTCCCCTTGCTAAAGGGGTAGCTCAATCAAATTACACACACCCAATAAATAAATAAAAAAATAAAAAAGAGACACTACAAAACTAAATCCCTTGCTTCTCTGTTATATACGATCTCGCTCTGTCAGATTTTTTTTTTCTTCCGTCCACTGGTGCGTGTCCGCACAGGCAAATTTGGCTTGTTTGCACGAATATTTGGGAAAGGACAGGAATACATCTATCGTGTTTCTTTTCGTATCGTAGAGGTGGTGTGTGAGGGCCAGTAACCCACCCCACTTTTCTCCCTCTATATTTTTCTCTCTCCCTTTTCTCCCTCTTTTTATTCCAATAAGGTTTACGAATAGGCTTTGACTCGGCCAGCCGACTCGTAAAGGGGATTGGGGTCATTGTATATGTTGAACATTTGGGAGCTTTGCCTGTTGACTTCTTATATTTAGAAATACAATAATACAGTAATGCTAGGCAGGGAGACTTCATTACTAAGGTACTGCAAGGAGCTTTTTTATTTATTTATTTATTTGTTCATTTATTTATTTATTTATTTGTTTATTTTCACTTGTCCCATACCGCAATGAAGGTAGATATGTTCATACTTCTATTTTGTGGTACTTTTTCACCGTCCATAAAAGAGAGAGAGAGAGAGAGAGAGAAATACTCATGCAAGAGTAACTCTTGGTATATCATGAATGGCTTGGCTATCAGTGTATAAACAACAGTGACTACGGTGGGAAAAAGCCTTTCATTAAGGACTTTAATAACAAATGCAGCACGCCGTAATGTACCCTGTTCAGGCCAGTAGGACTACTCTCAGACGAATTGTTATTGTTATTATTATTATTTTTTTATTATTATTATTTATTTAATCTTTTTGCAAACGATTGCCACATAAAGAAAAAAAATCAGCATTGCGCCTTCGTGGTAAAAGAAAAAAGAAAAAAATAATAATAATTTCATCCCGATATCGCTGTAGCCAGCCGGGCGAGCATCAGGTGGCTGGCACCCAGCTCTCCTCAGTTTCCGACAGGTTGCATGGCGACAGGTTGCATCGCGACAGGTTGCATGGCGACAACCGCTAGATCCTGGAAACGAATCAGTATAAAAAAAATCCATACTCACACCTTTTCCACTGATTATATTAACTACAAAATATTCCCCAGAAGATGCCTATTTTAAAAGTGAAAGTTTTATTTTGAATAGAACTATTTCTGTCGATCTGAAATCAGAGTACGTTTTCCAAGGGAAATGGTCACTGAGAAAATTGTTGCGGTTGATAAATGAAATTAGACTGCTTCCAAGTACGGTTGTATTTACTAGTGTAATTTGTTCCCGAATGTATATGTGTACTCATAGGCTTCCTTTTAAAGCTGCAGTCTCGTTGTATATATTACGTTTTCCTTGTGAATTGTTTTGAATGTGTTGTCACTGACCAAGGTCTCTGTTTCTGGTAATGTTCTTTTATATATGTGTGTATATATATATATATATATATATATATATATATATAAATTTGTGTGTGTGTGTGTGTGTCTGTGATGAATGTTGTTCCTGATGACTTCATTCAGGTGGGTGGTGGACTCACACTTGGAAGAAGTTACAATTGATCTGGACCCTCTTAATACCATAATGGAGTAGAATCGATGTCTTTGCTTCAGCAAAACCTGATTTTTAATCTTTGCTTCGTGGTTCCATATAGCGGAGTCCCAGGGTTTCGAAAGTGGTTCAACAACCCAAAAACTTAAACTTAAAACTTAAATGGTACTAAGCCTGATAATTCTATTCAGTATTGAACTAGTTTGCATGAGGCCATAGAACAGCAACCCATAAACTTGGTGGTTACGTGAGAGAACAGGTTAGGAATCCTTATTGTAGTCCGTGCCTCACATCGTGGAGAGCTTAATGGACTGAGATCCATCAAGTAATTTCTGGTGTGCGTGTGTGTAATGACCCATGCTTCAAGGATTGATTATCTAGGGTCGAGCTACCTTACGTATATCTAGGCTTGAAATTAGTGTTTTATGTAAATGATGATGCCGCCGAACGAGAATGGTCTTATGTCTGTTTTACTTGATGTTGCAGAGTTGCATTTATAGCAGTACAATGGGTTGCAATGGAAAAGCATTTCTCCAGGAGACCTTTTGGTCCTCAACAGGGTCAGATACAGTAAAAAAAAAAGTTAACAAGAAACACCCTGGAAAACAAATCAAACAAAAACAATAACCCGTTAGTAGACATTACAGCACATTAATTGGATTTAGAAGTGCACTATAATTGTGTGTCAATTAGTGTCTACAGGTTCTTGTCAGCGTTGTGTGGATTTCGTCTCAGGAATAACTGAACACAGTAATAGGTGGCCTCGTCCGTCCGAGCACATAATGCATAGGTTTATGAATTGCTGTTGGTATTTTGGCAACAATGGCTAGCGCTTCTGTCATGGGGGGACAATGTTACACTAAAATAGTAGTCATGGAGATGGTAAAAGAAAGTTTTTAAGGAAGGTAGCAAAATATGAAGATAATATAAATTAAAAGTAATCCACATTCTTTCTGTATCAGCGTAATATTAGTATGTTTTAGTTTTGCAGTCATGCAACTTATCCTACAGCGAGAGATAAGTTCGTGTCTGTAAAAGGACCATAATTTGCTTGAGGAAATGACGAAATTGTTGTGCAGTTACATGATTATCGCATATGAGGTGTAGGAGAGAGGCCAAACGCAGAGTATGGGTTCCAATATATTTGACGTTTCGCCCAGGAGGGCTTCTTCAGAAATAACACAGTTGAGAAACATTTTACTCCTTATATAGCCCGAGCTTATATAACCCGAGCTTGTGTTATTTCTGAAGAAGCCCTGCTGGGCGAAACGTTAAATACATTGGATCCCATACTCTGCGTTTGGCCTCTCTCCTACAGTGCTGTTGCAGTCGTTGCTGCTTTTACTCATCTCGCATATGAGGTGTTGAAACTGATGGATTGTATGTCTGTAGGCTTGTGCCGAAGATGTGTAAACTTAAGCTACAAACAGAAATTGTAAAAAGATTATTAATTGAATAATTACTTATTATGCATATATTGTGTCCCATAGGTGTGTTTGATATGTAGAGATATGACTATTTTCCCAACCTTATCAACATATGAATATTTAAGTGTATGGAACTGTTCAAGAACACTGGATTTCTAGTGCATGAATTATATATTGAATACTAATGTGTATATCATGTAGGTTAAGTGAAGCAGCCTTGCTGTGGATGTACTGTGTCTTGCTGCATTGCGTTTGACCCAGGGCAGTTGGCGGATGCAGGGATGACCCGTCGTCCATGAGGAGCTGAGATGGGTGGGGTGGAAAGGGTGGTGGATGGGAGTGGAATGGGTGGGAATTGGTACGTGCCTCTGATTTAGCTACCTCCCTTATAAGGGGGGAAAAGTTCTTGGTATATAGATAGACCTATCCTTGATTTGACACCTTGACGAGGTGGATAGGCATGAGAATCTTAATGACAAAAGCTAAATCGATAGAGAGAAAATCTCTGCAGGGTCACCCATATCGAACAGGTTTTGTAAGAAAGATCAGACAAAGAGCATCTCACACACACAGTCACAGGACCCACTGCTAACTGGCACGTCCCTGGTGGCGAACAGGGAATTGCTCACAGATATATAAATAGATATCATGTAAATTGATAATTATTCTTTGAGTTTTATTGACTAGGAACTGTCAGCCACACAGTAGCCGGCAGTGGGTTTCAGACTTTCCCATAGATCTCTCCAGGAAGAAACGTTGGACTGTTGGATCTGCTGCATTAAGGCGTTATCACACTGGGCTGTTTTTCCTCCGACTGTTGGATTAGTCGGAGGTTGGAGGAGATATAGCCCAGTGTGATAGCCTCTTCAGTATAGGACTGTTTCTGTCACCAGTAGTTAGGTAAAGGAAGCAGTTACGTGTGAAAAGACGGAGGAAATACTGTCGAAGTTGACAGATCTTGGGAAAGGTCCGGGGACCGAATACCAGTTCCTCGGGGTTGCACCTCAAAGTGAAAGTAAGTGTCCTAAGACGGGCGGGAGGGAGATGACTCTATCTGACGTATAGAAACCTTACCCGTTGTTGATCTGTTATGATTTATATATTAAATACTTAATTGTATTGTATTAGTTATATTGAATATTGAGCTAGCGGGCCCGCTAGCTCAGTTGGCAGAGCGATGGATTCGTGATTTCACAAGTCTCGGTTCGAATCCGGGGACGACAGTCGGAATGATTTGATCGACATCACCGTCACTGGTGATTCTATTCAGGTATTGTGCATATCTTATGGTTTATGGATTGAATACTAATGTCTACATCAAGTGAGGTAATTTTTTAAAAGTCCCTGTTACGTGGAATGGGAATTAGCGTTTCTGTAAATCTTCTTTTCTTTCCTCTGCAAGTAGGGATATGAGCCAAGGGCTTAGTCTCGGGATTTGAGGGGAGGCTTGAAGGGGTCTTTGGATTAGATTTGATGTAGCCATACTTTAGAAGCTTAAGAACCCATGTAGGATTAACGTTCCCCAGCGTTCGCCTACTTTGGTAACGGTGAACGTTCTTTCTTGCCAGGCATTGTACAGATCACGTGTGTAAGGGAAGGGAAGGCGAGAACGGATCGCTAGATGGGTGGGGAGTCTTTGCATCGTGTGAGCGATTCTCGATTCTGAGGTCAAGAAGAGGAGGAGGAGGAAAGGAGGAGAAGGAGGTGGAAAAAGGAACGAGGAGGAGGAGGAGAAAGAAGTGAAGGAGGAGAAGGAAGAGGAGGAGGAGGAAGAAGAGAAGGAGGAGGAGGAAGAGAAGGAAGATAAGGAGGAGGAGAAAGAGAGGGAGGTGGAAGAAGAGAAGGAGGAGGAGGAAGAGAAGGAGGTGGAAAAAGAGAAGGAGGAGGAGGAAGAAGTGAAGGAAGAGAAGGTGGAAAAAGAGAAGGAGGAGGAAGAAGTGAAGGAAGAGGAGTAGGAGGAGAGGAGGACAGCTACTGGTTCACATTACTTGTACATTTGTTCTTGTTAATACATGAGGAGTTAGTTCACCAGAAAAATAAATTTGTTATCATCCCGTTTTCTATTATTATTATTTGCGCCTTGAACACTTCTTCTGGCCTCCTTCAGGAAATTTTATTCAGCTGAGGGAAATCCTCCGATCAGAGAGGAGAATTATACTCGTATGTCACGATTAAACCCTTCACCGAAATTTGTGACATGGACATGGAACTGCCTAGTGTAGGCTTTATGGTCTCTTGCAGTCTCCTTCGTTTTTATGTTCTTACGTCAGATGGTTTTATCCAGCCGAGAGGAACCTCCGTGGTGAAAAGAACACTCAGAGCTGAGCGCGTTCCTCGGTGCGCTCCCCTTTAATTTGGCCGCGGTTAGCGCTCCCAAAGTATTAAAGTTTAAGACACAGGTTCATACCGAAATAAAAGTCTGGTAGGCCACATACTATACCAAAGAAAAAGGTAAGCCACATACTATACTGTTACCTATATTGCTTTAATAGTTTGGGAGAGCTAACCGTGGCCAAACTAAAGCGGAATGCATCGAGGGACGCACCAAGGAACGCGCCCAGCGCTGGGAATAATTGATAAAACGGAAGGAGTAAAGCCTAATTCGACCTTTCCATCCCAATTCACAATTTGTGCATTTGTCGAGAATGACGGTAGGTCAATGTATTCAACCAAGCGAAACAATCTCAGTGGAATAAATAGGATTTGTTTAAAATCCATCTATACAAAAGGGTTAGGAGTGTAGAATAGTATATGTGCATTAACAGGGGGCATAATCCATGCGTTTGTTAGCGCGAGACGGTATCTGTCTGTGTACATTGGGGAGAAAGCAGAGAGATTGTGTGTATATACTGAGTTCGACATTGGGGAAGGTATTGGCCAGAGTCTTGCACCCGAAGGAGATTTACGTGAGAACTGATATTTGTGGGAAACACGAAACCGAGTTCGTAACTGGATAGTGTCCAGATCGACACTGAGGAGGTAAAAGAAAAGTTTGTGAGTGAGAAGATGAAACACGCGAGGAAAGCATTACAGAGAACGAAGAGCTCGCTGGGGAAGAGTCCCCCACGACAACGGGAATAAAGAAAAAAACATTCGAACTGGTAGAAAACGGAAGAGGAAGCGAGTGAGCGAGAAGAAGAAGCAGATTTCTGGAAACTGGGAAGAATGGAGTTGCTGAGGAAGAGTGTTTGGTGGCCATAGAGGAACTGGATTGAATTGAGTAGCCCAAGGCCATTCGAACTGTTTTGTGTTGAGACTCCAGAAAGGCGC
>NC_134787.1:58009808-58022308 GCF_046742065.1 Oratosquilla oratoria
CAGTATGTATCAACTTTAAAAAAAAATCATCTCTGTTCTCCTTTTATTGGCCTCCTCATCCGCCTTTTCCTTCTTCTTCTCCTCCTGACCTTCCTCTTCCTTTTCTTCTTCCTCTTCCTCTTCTTCCCCCTCTTTTTCCTTCTCCTCCTCCTCCTCCTTTTCCATCCCCCTCCTCCTATCCCCATACCCTCCCCTCCCATTTCTTCTTCTTCTTTTCACCTCCTCGTTCTCTTTTTCCACTTCCTCCCTCCTCCCCTCCTCCCCTCTTATTCTATATTCTTCTTCTCCTCCTCTCGCCTATCTCCTTTCCTTCCTCCTATTCCTCCTCACCTCCTCTTCCTCCTCTTTCTCTTCTTCTGCGTCTTCCTCGTCTTCCTAACCCTTGCTCATTTCCTCTATCTTTATCTCCTCTTCCTCTTCCTTCTCTTAACCCTCCTCCTTGTAGTCCTCCATCCTCTACTTTTCCCTCCCCCTAGTCTTCCTACCTCCTCCTCCTCCTCCTCCTCCTCCTCGTCCATCTCCTATTTCTCCTACTCCTCTTCATTGTTCACTTCCTTCCCTTCTCTGCCTCCTCATGTTCCTCCTCCTCTTCCTCTTCTTCCTAATGTCTTTGTGCCTTGCCAGCTGCCATCAAAGAAAACCTTCGAGATCTCATATGACTTCCCTCATATTCATTCGTTTCGTTTTTTTTTTTTTCATTTATTTATTTTTTTCATTTATTAATATTTTTCATTTTGTCTTTTATGAATTTTACTTCTGGGAGGTCACCCGCTTCTTGTTTCCTTTGGTCCTTCTTCTTAGTCGTTGCTGTCCGGATCTTCCCTCGATCTCCTCTTCGCTGGAATGTCAACACGGCTTGTCGAATATTTGTTTAATTGTGTTATCAGCAAATGTGTGTTTCGAAATGCATATTAATGAATTACGTATAACAGTTAACTTGCGTTCGGAAGCACAGTTTTGTGCTTGTTTGCTGGTGAATAGTTTAATGAAGACTTTCTGCTCTCCCTCTCTCTTTCTCTGTCTCTCTTTTTCTCCCTCTTTTTCCCTCTATCTCGCTCTCTCTCTCTCTTTCTCTTTCTCCTTCTCCTTCTCTCTCTCTCCCTCTATCTATCTATCTATCTATATATCTATCCTTCTCCTCCTCTCTTTGTCCTGTTCCCGCCTCTCTCTTTCTCTCTCTCTCTGTTACACACACACACACACACACACACACACACACACACACCTCACGCCGGCATAAACGCGATGATTGGAACCGCCAGCAGGCGCTTTTCCTCCCTTGGTATGGTGTTTGTGCAGACTGTCTTGGCCTGAGTTGAAGTAAAATCACCGGGAAATTTAATATAATCAAGATATTCAGATTCCCGTGAGCTCTAGTAAGGTTGAGCGTAACTAAATTGAAGTATGGTTTGTGTGTGTTCGTCCATGTGAATATGTGTGTGTGTATGTGTGTATTCGTGTGTGTGTTCGTCCGTGTGAATTTGTGTGTATGTATGTGTGTATTCGTGTGTGTGTGTGTGTGTGTGTGTGTGTTATTTGTGTATCTTGTATGTTGTGTGTGTGTGTTATTTGTTGCGTAATGTGGGTTGTTTATATGTAAACATTAATCTTGAACTCAAGACAAGTACATACATACATATACCAAGGCTTTTTCCCCCTTACAAGGGAGGTAGCCAAAAAGTAAAAGGCTTAAAATCATTCCCACCCATTCCATCCCTGAATACACTCCACATCCCTGCACCTTGTCCACTGCCCTGGGTCAGAAGCAGTGTCGCAAGGCACAGCACATCCACAGCAAGGCCGCTTCATTAAATCGGCGACCCCCCTCTCCGTCCCCCATGCATAAAAGGAGAAGACGGGGAGAAATCCCTTCGGGCTGCGTCAAATTTTGCTCACACATACTACCTCACCCCCCCATCCCCCCGTCATCCATATACAACCATTCTCCATTCACCCCTGTCTTCTGTCCTCTCCCATCCTTCCTCAACAGACATTCCCCTCTTCCCCAAAGGCCCCTTCACCCCATCCATCCACCTCATCCTAGGACGTCCCTTCATGTTCACTCCCTCCACATCTGCCTTCCATACCTCTTTTACTAGTCTTTCTTCACTCATTCTTTCCATGTGTCCAAACCATCCTAATACTCTTTCATCAACCCTATCTCCCAACTCAAGGCAAGTATATATGTTAATCTAAAATCGGCAGTTTTTTCGTGTGTTTTGAATTCTTATACGTAAAATCTATTGAGCATTTTAGTGAAGCAGAGAGGTTAGATATAGTCGAGTTATGTTTGTGAATAAGAAGTGGAAAAGTATAAATTGGTGAATTACATGATTTGAGATATTTTTTAGTCTTCAAATATTTTAGTAATTTAGTGTACCAAGAAAGGAATATTGATGGTGAGGGAAGTAATGATATAAAGATACTCAAGTAAGTATTAATGTTGAAGAATGATAGATGGAGCTATATATAACAATGATGAATTCAGATATAGTGTATTATAGTGCATACAGTTTGTGTGGAGCCGAAGTGATATTGGGCGAGTCAATAATGGCTGAGGAGAGTGAGAAATACCGCTCTCTATCTCTCTCTCTCTCTCTCTCTCACACACACACACACACACACACACACACACACACACACACACACACACACACACACACACACACGATGGAGAGAGGGAAATCCTTATAAGGTGTTAGAGGTTGTGGATCGAGAACAAAGGAAAGCATTGTGGCGATGGAGCCAAGGGCAGATTAAGGTGATATCGCCTTGGTTGTTCAACATATTCATGGAAGAGAAGTTACAAAACAAAGAAGAAAGCAAAGGAAAGGAACGTAGGTGTGGAAGCAATGCTGGAGGGGGAATTTGATCCTCATGATATTGGTGGTATGGTGATAGTTGGTATTTATTGGTGGTATGGTGATGGTTGGTATTTATTGGTGGAATGGTGATGGTTGGTATTTATTGGTGGTATGGTGAGGTAGGTGGCAGGGAGTAGAGTAGTGTAACCTTTTAGTTGTTCATGTGACTGAAGGAGGATGGAATTGAAGAAGGTCAAAGTTATGAAGAGAGAAAATAGTTTGAATATTGAAGCGGAGGGGGAAGGAATGGAAAAGGTCATGTAGCGAATGTTGTGGATTGAACGAAATATATTCATTTCACAGTTAACAGATACACCCAAGACGATTAAAAGAGCTTCATAATTGGGAGAAGGAAGAAGGTAACATTGAAAGCTTAGGTTTATTTGAGTGAATTTTAGTCATTTAAAGTAGGAGATAGAACAAGGCAAAAGCAAGAAGAAGAACTTCATAATTTGGGAGGAGGAAGAAGGTAACGTGGAAAGCTAAAGTTTATTTGAGTGAATTTTAGTCATTTAAAGTAGCAGACAGAATAAGGCAAAAACAAGAAATGTGGTTTGTTTATGGAGTATTTGTAGCAAAAGCAAATAAAACAGAAAAATCAAAGATGATGAATATGGAGAATATGGTCATGAATCTGAAAAGATGATATGGGTGTGTGTAAAAATATGAAAAAGGTCAGGACACGAACAATGACGAAAGGTATAACCTTGGAGTAGGTAGAATTCTTAAAGGAAAAAAAATGTAACCGGAATTAAAAGAGATTTAAGCGAGGAATCAAAAGGAATATTAAAGAGCGAGGAATCAAAGTGAATATTAAAGAACAGACTGCAAGTAAGACGCTAAGTGGACGAAAGGAGGAGGAGTAAAAAGAGTGGAGTCTGTGAGAGCAAAGAGAGGAAGGGGATGACGCGCTGATGAGAACGAGATGATGTAGACGAACTTGTAATTCAATGGATTTAATTTAATATTTTTTAGTGTCCTGATTTCAGGAGCAAATGGCAGTATATCATCTCTCGAAAGAGAAAATAAAATGAAGTCTGGGAAATGGAGAGCAAGAGCCGTAGAGGGAGACCTGGAGATGCAGAAAGAGATGAAGGTAATGAGGAAGATAGAGATATGGAATTACAGAGGGAATGATATAGATGGAGAGGGGAAAATGTAGATAGGGAGGGTGAGATGGACATGCAGAGGGAGAGAGGAAGCAGAGGGAAATGGAGATGGAGATGGAGAAATGGGGAGGAAAAGATTAATATAGTACAAGGAAGGAGAGAGAAAAATGTGGAAACAAGGAAAAAAGTTTGAAGGAAAAAGAGAGCGAGAGAGAGAGAATATGACCCTATAAATCACGATTAAAACGCTTAAAACGATTGCCCTCAACTGGCTATTTTCGTAAAAAAGAATATAGTTATCAGGATATTACCGTGTCATTTCGAGTATTTATTGTCTCATTATGCCAACCTTTTATCATGCAGATATGACTGACGAGTCGAGAGTAAGCGAGGGCTTGTCTCTTGCAACCTGTTGAGCGGGAGAAGATTCGCTGACGGTTGAGAACGTTGAATAGAAGTATTAGTGATTGTCCTGGTTCGATACAGAGGATCGGCCCATTGTACGGAGCTTTCATACAGTCTTACCAAAAGCTTTCTGAGTCTCTCCTCTCCTCTCTCTTTCTCTCTCTCTCTTTCTTTCTTTCTTTCTCCCTCTCCTCCCTCTCTCTCCTCCCTCTCTCTCTCTCCTCCCTCTTTCTCTCTCCTCAATTTTTTCTCTCCCCCCACCCTCTTCCTCTTTCTCTCCCCTCCCTCTTTCTCTCCTCTCCCTCTTCCTCTCTCTGTCCTCTCTCTTTCTCTCTCTCCTCCATCTCTCTCTTTCTCTCGCACACACTTTCTACCTACCAATCTTTCTCTCCATTCTCTCTTTTCCAACTCCTTTTGCCCCTGCTCTGTTTCTCTACCTGTCTCTCCCTCTCTCCTTTCTTCTCCGACTTCTTCCCCCACTCTCTTTCTCTCTCTCTCTCTTTCTGTGTGTGTGTGTGTGTGTTTGGTTGGAGGCGCTCGATATATGTTTTTTGTTTGGTTCTGGTGAAGATTCCATACTTTCAATAAGTTAGGGAATTTTCTGAATAGACCTACGAACCAGAGTCCTACATCATTTGTCCGTGTTGTAGCCCCCCCCCCTTTTATTCTGCTTCCATAAAACTCCATTTCTTTGCACCTAAATCGCCACTTCTTGACCGTTCGCCCTTTGGTGGTTGGAGAAGAATGTTTACATTGTGTTCTCATGTGTCTAGAGGTCGACTAATTTCGACTGAGTGAAGGTACTGGGATCACCATTTTCTTCTTCTTCTTCTCTTGAGAGTCGAGGCGTAAGAGGATCTGGAAGGACAGCTGCAGTCAGATCCCTTGGAACTGGATCCTTGAATAAGCGTGCATGTGAAACAAATGAGAGTAAAATAGAAGAGATTGGTAGTAAATTTGTGAGAAGAAAGATGGATGTGTTAGCTTTAAGTGAAGTGAACATGAAAGGAAAAGGTGAATAAGTTTCTGAGAAGAAAGATGGATGTGTTAGCTTTAAGTGAAGTGAACGTGAAAGGAAATGGTGATTTGAAGTTTGATAGTGGGGTAGGTAGAGTGTCTGGAATAGTGACAGAACGAGAGAGGGAGTTTATGGGATGTGTACGTGTTTGAAAATGAGATTGGGATGGAAGATATAGACACGAATGCGTAAGGGTATGATAGTGAGAAAAGTGAGAAAGAGATCTTAATGCTAGGGTAGATAAATCATTGGATAGAGTAGTAGGAAAGTAAGATGTGGCAGGAAAGATTAATAGTGGAAAGATATTAGAGATATACATTGTAAAGGAATTCATAATAACGAAGGCTGAAAGAAATAAATGCACATGTTTCAGGGTGGTTGTCGGAAAGTTAGTGGAGAATACATTAATGGACTATGTAGTGGGGTCCAACAAGAAGAGTTGGAAGAATTTTTGTTTTGAAGGCGTTTAGAGGAGAAAGCGATGGAATGCCCACTCATTACATGTTAGAAGGAAGATTAAATTTGGATGAAAAAAAAAAGAGAGAGAGAGTAGTGTTGAAAGTGAGCAAGTTGATTGAGGAGAGACGTAAAAAATACCAGGCGAAGCTGAAAGACGTATGGAATAAAGTGAGAGATAAAGAAATGTGAATAGAGGAAAAATAGATATTACAAAATATTACAAAGGTGGAGCATGCCGACGGGAGACCTTTTGCTCCATAACTAGGCCGGATGCGGAAAATAATTAGAATAATGATAAATGAATAAAAGAAAAATAAATAATAAATAAATATGTTTAAAAGAAGAAGTATAATGTACGTAAAAATGTATGTGTAATGAAGAGGATGAGAGAAAAATAAATAATAAATAGATAAGTATGTTTAAAGGAAAAAGTATAATATACGCAAAAAATGTGTATGTAATGAAAAGGCTGGGAGAAAGTAAGGAAAAGTAAAGAACGGATGGTGAAGTTTGTCCAAATGTACGAGTTTATCGACGACGCTTAAGTAAAGCAGGCGGATGGAAAGAAATTAGATATCCTTGAGATGTGTTTTCACGTATTTGAAAAGAATCTTATGAGGATGGACGGATGAGAAATGTCGATTTGGGGCAGAAATTGGGGATGGGAAGGGAACTGTCAGATAGGGTAGACCAAAAGGTGATGTGATGGTTTGGGCATTTGGAAAGAACGAGTGAGAACTAAAAATATATATATATATATATATATATATATATATATATATATATATAAATAGATAAATAATAAAAAATAAATAGATAAAAAATAGAAAGTAAAAGTAGAGATTGGGAACTTAATAGGGAGACCAGGTATGAGATTAACGAACAGGGTAAAGGGAGAAAAGACTACAAATTTTGGGAGTGTGTATGTAGGGAAGGTCGGCATGGATGAAAGAATGACACGGCCTGATGGGATGTTCTTGTTTACTCCATATTTCTTGAGTTAATGAAGAGGACTGCGAGGTCCGCCAGACAATGAAACAGCGTGTGTGTGTGTGTGTGTGTGTGTATGTGTGTCCGTGTCTGTGTCTGTGTGCGTGTGTGTGTGTAATCAAGCCCCTGCTGTCGGGCTCTCCTGTGGAAACGCTGTCACTCACTGCACAGCTTTTGTCTTAAGCACTGTGGTGGAGATGAACTTTCATCCATGAGATGCTAACATGGGACGTACAATGAATGGGTTTTGATGAGTGTACGATGGTTGTGGGGTGGATGTATGCTATGATTCGGCCACCCCCTTTTAAGTGGAAAAAGGCCTTTTGGTATGTATGCATGTATCTATTGTTTGGATTATTCTATATGCTTAGTTTCTTCTGTACGTCATTGGCAATAGGAGTCCCTTTTTTTTTTTTTTTTTATTCAGTCATAGGTACAAGGAGTTGCAAACGTTCTGATGATTTCGAACCTTGTTTCGAAGATGTCAAATATAGGAAATCAGGTCACTTCATTGAAGATATGCAAAAGGTGGGGAAGGAGAAGAAGAAGAAGAAGGTGGAAGAGAAGAAGAATAAGAAGAAGAAGAAGGTGGAGGAGAAGGATTATGACAAGGAGGAAGAGAAGGAGGCATAGCAACAGTAGCAGCTTGTTTGAAATTATTATCCCTTACTTCTTAATTAAAAAAAGACATGTATTTGTTCTATGTTTTGCCAGCAGTACTTCAATATAGAAACTAGTAGACTTTGCAGGCAGCCGACGTAAACTCATATATTCTCATCCGAAATAGCTCGAACAACTTCGGTTTGTTTATTAATTTATATGAAATATGTGTTCTATAAAGCTAAAAATATATAGTTTTACATATATAAGGTATGCATACATGTTTTATGGATATTAGTATACATAGATACATGTACATGTATGAATATTTACATAAACGAATTATGTTTTAGAATGCTATCAAGGTAGGAAACATAGAAAAAAATTCCAAAGGTTATGAAACAAGAATCTAATAATTTTATCAATTGTCGTCTGAACTTGTAAAGTTGATCCAACTCATCATCATGGAATTATCGTTTTCATTTGATTTACGAACTAACGTATTTCGAGTTCCTTTTCTATAGGACTAAGTCACTCACCATCCCTCCCCCAGGAAGTGGGAAGTAAGAAGCCTCTAGTAGAGCAATCCCTGTCAAGTAAGCTAAGCCGCTGGGTTTTTTCACGCCGATTTTAGGTTGCCTCCCCTCCTGGCCAGGACTCTCGGGAACCATCACCAGAAGCAGCCAGCGGATTGCGGGAATCGAACTTATGGGCTCGACACAATATACACTGAGGTACCGCAGTGCCCTTCTGTAGGATATTCGCTTTATATTTTTTGGAACTGCGTTACATGCAGGTGTCTTAAAAGGTGACGTGATGTCAAGATGTCTAGGTAGTTTATCTCTAATGACCTTGGTTCATCAGCGAGACCTTGGTTCTTCGTCAAGGGTTCTTCACCTTTTAATAATACAAATACACAATTTGACGATATTTGTACTATCTGTTATTTGTGAATGATCTTTATAGACGTCCATAGCGTAGATTGACACACTTATTCTCCTGCATATTGGCTGAATCCTTCAATATAAGTGGAAGTTGAGTTGATTTTTCCCTTTTCGATAATGAAGAATTATTACATTCATACTTTTTTCATCAGGTTGGATAACTTTGTCAAATATATAATTGTGTCCTCAACACATCGTCCTTGCAATGGGTAGCTTGGTGGTGATTGTTGTTTCAGTTGATTACAGACTCCATTGTGGGAGTCTGTGCACACTCATAACGGATTTAATGAGGCAGCTTCATATGCGATTCACGTATTGGTAAGCGAAAACATCCATAATCAATTATATTTAGATTTCCCATATGAATAGAATAACAACGAAGGAGACAGCTTTTCCAAAAGGGCAAAATGCATTTTTGCAGTGGTGTTTTATACCCATATTTATTTATTCACATAAAACGTGATTCGTAGGAAGAGTATTTATTTTCATTCTGTTCATGTGTTGACATAGACTGAATTCTGCTGTATTGAAACATGTTTGCAACTGAATTGTCATTTCTTACCGAAGAGTAAAGTCAACTGAGCCGGAAAAATGAAAATTATGTAATGAGAAGAAAGAAAAATGGTGCAAGATAAATAATTATGATTTGGTTGTTGTGTTTGTCGAAAGTGTATAGATTGGTTCTCAGACAAGACGAGCAATTTGGCTGATACATAGACCGTGACTTCGGGAACCTTTCCGTAGGAATCTGAGCTCAGACAAAGAGGAATGTGAATTGGAGTCTTTTGGATTTAGTGGAATAGTCAAACGATGTTGTTCCAGTAGAAGGTGGTAGTATAGAGATCAGGTAAGAAAAATTGTTGAACATCAACAAAGCCCTTTGGGAGGATAACAGGAGGCGTACTAGAATAAAATGAAGATTTCATTGGTAAGGTGAAGATTATTGGAGAATGTAAAAATTCCTGCAGATAATTTCCAAAATTTCAGGACCCGATTCCGAGAGATCAAAGATATAACATATAATAGAATTAGAGAATAAGTCTACGGAATATATGTGTTATGTTTCGTTATACATTTGTTGGTAAAACCGAGTGAAGTCTATACATATACTGTAGAGTACATACTGTGTGTGTGTGTGATTCACCTTGGTCTTTGGATCACGTGTTGGAGTCGTGATCGACAGCTATTTCCCGCGCGGAAGAGAGCTCAGAGCTCGTATGACCGATCTATGGGTAGTGCTATGACCTTACACGCACACACACACACCCAACTCCCCGCCCACGAGAGTTGGAGTAACGACTCGAAGCGCAGCGATACTGAAATATTTTCAGCCCTGGGCAGGATTCGAACCAGGTACCGCCGGTACCGCCATACTGACAGTCTTGGACTTTGCCAGCCGCGCTACCGAATCGTGTGTGTGTGTGTTGTTACAACTGACAGCGTTCTGACAGTTATTAATCTTTTGGGTATTTTCAATCTTCCTAAAAAAGGATTCGGCCATTTAGGGTGTGGGCATATACGAATCCACCAAAATAAAAAAATAAAAAAAAATTCAACGTTTCGTACATTTGAACAGTTTGGGAGCAGATTTTCCTATAGGAATATGTGTTGTTAAAGTCAAGAACGTTCTGACAGTTGTTAATCTTCTTGTTTGTATTTTGAGTCTTCCTCACAAATGTATGATTTTGGTGAACTCGCATTTGCCCTTCCCCCAAATGGCCGAATCCTTGTTAGGAAGATTGATAATACCCACAAGAAGATTAACAACTGTCAGAACGCTGTCGACTTTAACAATACATTCCTACGGGGGAATCTGCTCCCATATTTTTCATATATATGTATATATATATATATATATATATATATATATATATATATATGTGTGTGTGTGTGTGTGTGTGTATGTATACCTTCATGTTGCAGTTCGCCTCGGGCAATGTATTTAATTTGTGGAGCAAAGTATTACAGATTGATTGGACTACGCAAGCCCTAAAGCTCTTAGCAGGGATAGAAATAGCAGTCGATCACGTCTCCAGCATGTTGTTCAATATCATGGCGAGTCTATAATAAACACACGAACACATACACCTGCACACACACACAAACACACACACACACACACACACACACACACACACACACACACACACACACACATATGTATATATATATATGTATATATACATGTGTGTATATATATATATATATATATGTATGTATATATTGGAATATTGAAAAATAGATGCATTGAAGTAATTACGCTAGATACTCGTATTCATAACTCAGACTTAATGGTCATAACAAAGCCCTAACTTGAATAAAGTCGAAATTTGCTGCACCGAAATCCTATGCATGTTGTGGGGAAGTCGCTGGGAGGAACGGGGGGAGTGCTAAACTATTATCTTTTCGTTCCTGGACGCGCTAGGCAATTAGTTGGGCCCTCCAGTTCGCGAACCATTCCTCGATGTAATTATGCGAGGTCATTTGAACTCGACTAGAGTGTTTAATAACACGAGTGTATAGATTTATCATTAGGATGTATACAGCCCGGGATAATGTAATTAAAATCAACAATATGTTGTAATGTTTGTTTTCATATCGTGTATGGTTGGTACAATTAGGAAAGAGAGAGTGGGAAATATAGGAATGGAGGGAAGGAGATTGTATGGATTAAGTAGAAAGCCTTTACTTCTCCCCGTCTTCTCCTTTTCTGCATGGGGTGACGGAGAGAGGGGGTCGCCGAATTTATGAAGCGGCCTTGCTGTGGATGTGATGTGTCTTGCGACACTGCTTCTGACCCAGGGCAGTGGACAGGATGCAGGGATGACCCGTCATCCAGGAGGTGCCAAGATAAGAGGGAGGGAGGAGGGTGGAGGGGAGTGGAATATATAGGAAATGGAATGGGTGGGAGTGGTTTCTATGCCTTTTTCTTCTTGGCTACCCCCCGTGTAGGGGGAAAAGCCTTTGGTATATGTATGTATGTAAGTAGAAAGCGGCACGAAGCAGTCCTGTCTCCCTGAAGAACACAATGGCTGAAGCGGGATATTCCCTTAAAGACCTAGTAGTTTATATATTGTGTTATTGGTGTAATTGTGTACGATTCCGTCTTCCATAATGTCTTGAATAGTATGGGGTGAAGTTTACATCATGGACCGATATACTTGATGCGTTCATCCACCCGTCTATGGTGATTTAATCGTGAATTTTGAGTGGATAGAGATGGAGGTTGATATATAATGAAGCTATGGTGGTGAACTAGCTCGATGATATCGATCTCTCGCTACATTGACATCTGCCCGAGCAGTGTGGCTGGTGATGGGGATGACCCTGTGATGATTACTCATCGTGACAAATATGGGGATAGAGAGGAAACGGAAACACGAGAGGACCTTTGAGCTTTATTACCGGCGTTTCAATACCTTCAAAAAGACCAGAGGGTCGAAACGTCGGTAATAAAACTCAAAGCTCTTCTCTTGTTTCCGTTTCTTGTCTATCCTCAAAAAGGATGTCCTCATAAACAAACAGCTAACAGTGGAGAGGGAGAGGAGTGCGTTAAAGGATTTACTCGTAAATGTGTATGGATTGGGTTTGTGTGCCTTATCCACTTACTTTATATTGGGAAAAGGACCTTTAGTATATAAGCATGTATACATTCGGTAGACGGTTGAATGAAGCTGGTTTATGTGGGTCATCATAGGAGGTAACAAAGAATCTTTCATAAACAAAGAGAACAAATTAGTAGCTACTTACACCATTTTCTCTTCCCCCCAAGGTTATGATAAGTGAGCAGGAGGTCGTGATTATTAATAAAAGACACTTGAGCAAAAGACTGAAGAAGGTGTGTAGCAATACATTTGTATGATGGTTGGATTACATAGCTTGTGAATTAAAGCCCGAGGTAAACAAGTCGTGTAAAATAATATTTCGTGATGGTTTCTTCTTGATAAGAATTAAATGACCTGAGAGATCAAATATATAAGATATCTTGATAATAATCCTTACAGTATTTATAATTTAATATGTAAGAAAAAAATAAACCTGTAAATAAGAAATGAATAGCACTCAAATGGTAGACTAAATATATATATATTTATCCGTTTAGATATATTTA
>NC_134787.1:58032308-58034808 GCF_046742065.1 Oratosquilla oratoria
AGAACAGTACTGAGACTTGTTTGAGATGTGAATATGCAGTATGTCTATTGAGTAGGGAGGAGAGAGTGCATTGAAGATATACTTTTCTCATAATTTGTTTGGAGGGAAACCAGCTCCAGTTCTCGAACCCTGGTGGGGACGGACAGAACAGGGATTCAGAAGCTACAAGCGAGGTTAGAACAGTGCTGAGACTGTTTTGAGATGTGAATATGCAGTATGTCTGTTGAGTAGGGAAGAGAGAGTGTACTGATGAAATACTTTTCTCATAATTTGTTTGATTGGAGGGAAACCAGCTCCAGTTGTCAAACCCTGGTGTAGAAGAGCTGTGCCTCGCTGCAGTGCTTGTACCCCAAGAAGTGCGTCGGGAAAGAGGGCAACCCGTCAAACCCAAGGTGTCGAGGTAGGAGGGGAAGTTGGACGAGTCTGTATGATGTGGGTGTGTCCTTTCACTTGACTACCTCTCCTAAAAATTGAAAGAACAGTGTATATATACAGTATATATATATATATATATATATATATATATATATATATATATATATATATATATAATATGTCTCTCTTATCCTATTTATATTCTGTATCTCCACTTTTTTGTACTCACTTTTCTGTACTCCTTGATAATGTGAATATATCACGAAAGCGCTCGGACTCCGTGTGTTTTTCCTCTTCCTAGTGGACTCTGCATATTTGTGATTCACGTGTGACTTGTGAAATTTGTGCATATATATATATATATATATATATATATATATATATATATATATACATATAAAGTACAATATACACTAGTGTTATACTCATACTAACAAGTTATTTTGGTCTTTGCTATCATGTTAACCTGCAGTAAAAATATACACTTATTTTGTTCTACTTGATAACAACTCCGTTATTTCGTTAACGACGGTTCTTGTTTTCCAAGAATAAAGTGGTCAGGAAGTGATAAGAACGCGGACCAAGGAACGACAGCAATATTTGAAGTAATGTGATGACATAGATCAACATGTAGCTTTCATAGATCAAAGACGATTTACGTTCGTGTTAATCTAAGCTGCACGACTGCAGAAGTCTTTGTTTTATACAGAAATATTGAGATAGTATAATGGAACTGCCCAAAGCGTGTTGAGTTTCGTAGTACTTAGAAATCCCCTGTTATGATAAGGAGTTTCTAAACAGTTCATGATGAAAGATGCATCCAGAAGATAGAAATCTTAATAATTGGAAAAAATGCTGTGGTCCCTCTATTGCTGATTCAGTTTACATAAGTTGTTGTGGCAATTATTTATATATATTTTTTATCTCAGACGTTGGCATGCGCTATCTTGAACGACCAAAATTGCGGTTAAATTCCTTATAGTCAAGTATGATCCTTCAACGTTTCAACAGAAAAATCCAAAATAGTGTGTCACCATACTGAAGTAGATTAAAAAAAAAAAAAAAAAAAAAATATATATATATATATATATATATATAATGAATTTATGTATATACACGTGTACCAATAAGGGAGCCAAGACAATGTAACAACTTGACAAACAGAGATGCCATAGATCAGAAATTTCTTTAAAGATGTTATTTCAGAAACGAGGCGTTTCAAAAAGTAATTTTTCACTTGAGAATGATAAGTGGTCTGCTTATCAGTCGAGTGCCTTCAAGACTTTCTATGTTTTGTGTCATCCTTTTGGTGCGGTAACGTAGTTTTCTGATTTCCATTTTGGGGCCTTTTCATGCTGTTTTTGTTGCAGCTGCCGTCATGTGATTTTATTTAGTTGCTGGGGAGCCCGTCCATGCCAAAAGGATCACAGTTTATACGAGTGTTCCTTCTTCTTCTTCTTCTTCTTCTTCTTCTTCTTCTTCTTCTTCTCATTATCATTATTTTTATTATTATTATTATTCCCTCTCTTCTTCTTCTTTTTCTCCTTCCCATCCCTCTTCTTCCCCCCTCTTCCTCCCCTCCCTTTTCTTCCTCCTCCTTCTTCTACTCCCTCTTCTTCTTCTCCCTCTTCTTCTTCTTCTTCTTCTTTTCTTCTTCTTCTTCTTCTTCCCCTCCCCCTCCCACTTCTCCCTCTTCTTCTTCTTCCCATCCCTCTTCTTCCCCCCTCTTCCTCCCCTCCCTTTTCTTCCTCCTTCTTCTTCTCTTCCTCCCTCTTCTTCTTCTCTCTCATCTTCTTCTCCCTCTTCCTCTCCCTCTTCTTCTTCTTCTTCTACTCCCTCTTCTTTCTCTCTCTTCTTCTTCCTCTTCTTCTTCTTCTTCTTCTTCTTCTTCTTCTTCTGCTTCACCTCCTCCATCTCCCGTCTGCTTATTCTATTCGTCTTCTTGAAACTTTCTCGAGAGTGAAAGAGTCATAAGATAGCTTGATCAGTCCCTTTTGTACTGACTATTGACAATAATAATGATGACGATGATAAAGATGTTGATATGGATGAAACTCTAAAGTAATGTAGTTGTTGCCCTCCACCATCTGCCAAGAACGTTTGAATTTGCTACAGTCCGTTGGTA
>NC_134787.1:58039808-58044808 GCF_046742065.1 Oratosquilla oratoria
TCTTCTTCTTCTTCTTCTTCTTCTTCTTCTTCTTCTTCTTCTTCTTCTTCTTCTTCTTCTTCTTCTTCTTCTTCTTCTTCTTCTTCTTCTTCTTCTTCTTCTTCTTCTTCTTCTTCTTCTTCTTCTTCTTCTTCTTCTTCTTCTTCTTCTTCTTCTTCTTCTTCTTCTTCTTCTTCTTCTGCTGCTTCTGCTTCCTCCTCCTCCTCCTCCTCCATCTCTTCTCCTTAGACCTCCTCTTGCTTCTTCTGATGCTGCTCCTGTGCCCCTCCTCCCACTCCCTCCTCATCCTACTCCCCCTTCTCCTCCTCCTCTTCTTCCTCCTCCTTCTCTTTCTCCTCCTTCACCCCTTCTGTCCCCTTCATCCTCTTTCTCTTCCTCCTCCTGTCCTTTTCATATCCTCCACGTCCTTCTCTTCCTCGTCTTCCACGTCTTCCTCCTCCTCCTCTTCCTCGTCTTCCACGTCTTCCTCCTCCTCTACCTCCTTGTCTTCTACCTCCTCCTCCTCTTCCTTCTCATTCTCTCTTCTACCACCTGTCTTCGTATCCTGCACGTCCTTCTCCTTGTCTTCTACCTCCTCCTCCTCCTCTTCCTCCTCTTCCCTCTCATTCTCTCTTCCACTTCCTGTCCTCTTCCTTCTTCTTCTCTTCCCTCTCATTATCTCTTCCCCCTCCTGTCCTTCTCTTCCTCCTCCTCTTCCTCCTCCTTCTCTTCCCTCTCATTCTCTCTTCCCCCTCCTGTCCTTGTCTTCCTCGTCTTCCTCCTGTTCCTCCTCCTCTACCTTCTCTTCTACTTCCTATTCCTTCTCCTTCTCTCCCCTCTCATTCTCTCTTCCCCCTCCTGTCCTCTTTTCATACACCTGTCCTGTTTTCGTGCACCTGTCCTGTTTTCTTTTGCCACCAACCACTTCGTTCTCTTGCGTTAGAAGATTAATGACGTCTGATTTGTTTTACATTTGTCCCCCTCCATAGTCCAAGCCATTCTATTTCAACATTTTGGTTTCGCCACCAAGAAAGAAATGTCATCATGACTGGATGATTTAACCATCGATGACGTTAACCAGTGTTTGTCTTAATCCGTGAGACTATGTTACCAGGTCTAAAGTATATGTTTGGTTATTAATCAAATACTTGAATAATTTTTTTAACAAAATTTGGTGTCTAGGCTCTCTCGGGGTTAGAGGGCTTTGTGCATTAAATCTAAGAGTAATGATACTTACCATGTTCGATATGATGTACAGACTTTAAAGAACACAAAATATGAAATTTTGTTTATCAGTTTGTTTATTTATTTGTTCGTTTGTTTGTTTTTGGTGAGGGAGTTGTGTAACACATTTAAGTCGAAATACAATTTACGTTACTGAACGTGACAACATTGTAATAATGTTACATAATGTAATATGCAAACTTTGCATCTAGTTTTTCATGGTTTAATTTAGGCTAATGCATGTCCTGGCCCAGTTTATTTCATGTATCAACGCAATATTCAACATCAGATTATTGGTTGAAAACTATAATAAATACTAATATAATTTATTACATAAATATCATGACCATTGATAAGTGATTTTCATGATCGAGGCTTGTTTTGTGTCAAACCATATCTGTTTTTGCATCACGAAAGTAGATGATACGGGTTGGGTCTCCATTGCTATTGGTCTATGCTTTGAGTTCTCTGTTAATAGCAACACGTCTTCAGCGTGTGTGCGTACGTGCGTGCGTGCGTGTGTATGTGCGTGCGTGCGTGCGTGTGTATGCGTGTAAGATCGATCTTTGGTTTTACGTCAAAAAACCTTACTTTAACGATATAAATAAAGTCTTTAGACACCTTAACTTAAAATAAAATATTTAGCGTCTTGAGCAATTTGTGTTTATTATAATTACTTTGGTTTAAGATTTTGTAAATCTAGATAAACAAACGGAAATAATTCAGTGAGATCACTCGGTTGGATTTACGAATGAAGAGTTTGAGATCTTAGTAATTGTTTTTTGTGGAAAGATTCCGCGTGATTGTCGAGTCCTAACCACAGCAAACAAAAGAATGACGACGACGCAGTAAATTTCGACAAATACGTGATTCACATTTTTACGCCGAAAGAAGAAACTAATTTCGTTATTATTTATATATGACCTTCATGTGCTTTACCTTGATTTACACACTGCGTACACAGAACAAAATAAAGAAACTAAATCTGGCCCCCCTTTTTTTTCGTTTTAATGTCGTAAAAGTTTTGTGGGGAGCCATTACAATGAATTACGGTTCTGTGTTTTTTCTTTCTGAGTATGAGGTTTTATTCAACTCACAATGGCTCCGGCCTTTGCTACTTCAACTCCGTTCTCTCGTTCTATCTCCTTTCGTCTCTTGCTTCCCGCATCAACACTGATTCTGCCAAAGTCCTCTTCCTTCTCCGTTTTCTGTCGAGATCGCCCAAAAGCATCATCGTGGTCTCCCACTATGTTCTTGAGACTCCCGTCGTGTCTTAGATCAAAATTACAGACTCTTTCTTAAGCATTCTTTTCTCCTTTCGGTTTTGCATATATCTCGAAGTCGGCAGAAGGCATTACCATTTTGTGTGTGTGTGTGTGTGTGTGTGTGTGTGTGTGTGTGTGTGTGTGTGTGTGTGTGTGTGTGTGTGTTTACCTAGTTGTATTATACGGGAAGAGGAACTATGCTCGTAGTAACCCGTCTTTGTATCTCGCAATATCTAGTTTGTTCTGAAGTTCTTGCATGGTGTTTGCACACGCTATTGTTTCGTTCAATTTGTTCCAGACATCCACTACTCTGTGTGGGAAACTTTTTTTTTTCAGATCTCTTCTATAACTATCCTTTGTGTGTGTGTGTGTGTGTGTGTGTGTGTGTGTGTGTGTGTGTGTGTGTGTGCGTGTGCGTGCGTGCGTATGTGATCAGAAGACTTTGTTATCTTAGTATAACATACCGATACCATCTCGACACTTCTTTTAGCATCAGATTTGATGTCTTTCTGTATGACGAAAGCATGTTGTTTTTGTAACCTAAGGCTATTGCCCTGACCTCGAACGCCCTCGGCGGCCACTGACCTCTCGTCCAGCATCTCGAGAGGGGAACAGTCATTGCACGGTCCTGAGTATAGTGCGACTTCCTTCATCCCTCATATTTCTTGATCGCACAATAGACCTCAGCCTTTCGCAAGATCCATTTCTCTTCTTGCATGCTCGTAGTTTCCGGTTAACTAGTGTAATATGTGAACACATGCGCGCGCGCACACACACACACACACACACACACACACACACACACACACACACACACACACACACACACACACACATACACACACACACAGTATCGCTGCTCTGTGAGTCGTTATTCCAACTCTCGTGGGCGGATAGTTGGGTGTGTGTGTGTGTGTAAGGTCACAACATTACCCATAGATCGGTCATATAAGAGCTCTGAGCTCTCTCCCGGGAGGGTAATAGTTGTTGATCACGAGTCCAACACGTGATCCAAGACCATCGTGAATCACACACACACACACACACACACACACACACACACACACACACACACACACACACACACACACACATGTATATATACACACTCTCATGTGAGAATGTGTATAATTTGATATTAAACTATTGAGTATAGAGAGGGTTAATGTCCTCCTTAGAGTATACTTGTATTTTAACCAAGTCGCCTCTGACTTTCAGTCTTAGTTCTGTTTGAATCCTTCGGATGACTACATTCTGTAGCACTACAGCTTATTACTATTTTTATGTCTTCATGCTTTGCTATGTTATCTTTTCCTTTCTTATCTCCAATTTCATAGCATACGTATGCAATCTTTTTATTTTCACCTGTTATTATGTCATTGAATATTTGATGGAGTCCATTATTTTACTCTAGTTTTGTCCCAGAGACAGTGTTTTTAAGTGTCTTTTATGTTTTGAACAAGAACCTTTTCAAATTGTCAACGTTGAAGTCAATTGTCCACTTGTCCGTCGTGTGTAATATGGGCACACGCATCTGTCTATTGTTTAATCATAGATTCACAATATTATCTTTTATGAAGAAAGCAGATTACTCTAAAGAGTAAATGTTTTTGTCTCTTTACTGGTGTCTGGCTGTGCGATTTTTATGGGTCAATACGCAATCATATGATGTGATTAGGTTTTACATTGGCGTTGTTAAGGTATTCAACGTGTTTTGGAGTTGTCTTTCATTGTTTCATGAGGATTGTTGATCAGGCTGAGAGAGAAGACGACGAGGATAGCGAAAACGGGGACAAAGAAGTGGAACTAGATGTTAAAGCAGAAGGAATACTCGGCCCAGCCAGGTACAGTCCTGAAGATATGTCCTTATGTTTGATAACATGGATTGATCAGAATCACAACTGTTTATATGCAAATACAGAGAATCGAAAAAGAGCTCGGCTCAACTGTGATTTGATCCTTCGGCTCGCCCCAGGAATGCCACAGTGGGAGTGGATGTAAGCCAATAAGAGAGAACTCTTGTTGGGATGAAGAGAGGAGGATGAAGTTGAAGGAGAAGAGGGTAGAATGAATAATAAAGGAGGGGAACTGGCATAGAGGGGAGGATGGAGCACGGTACAGTGAGCAAGTGGAGGATTGCAGTTGAAGATATGTCTGCATTGAATCCCCGTGAGCAATGACATATGAAATATGAGAATACCGAAGGCGTATTAGGTCGATATTAAAAGAATATGAAATAGGTTATTGAAAACGAATCATTGTGGATTTTTATCATCAAACAGATGAAAGTGTTTTTTTATGTGTTAAGAAACACTATGCTAAGGTAATGAGGTAGCTCCTCGTGAGATATTGTAGACAGCCCTGTGGGATCTAAGATCAAGGTTTGGGATCCCCAGAGGGAGTGAAGGGAATGGGAGTAGACACAATCTTCCCAACACGGATGGAGATTGAATCAGAAAATAGAATTGGGCAACCGGTCGGTTTCCATCAAAATTCAACAATAGAGAATTCTCAGAAGAACGAGATTTGGAA
>NC_134787.1:58049808-58057308 GCF_046742065.1 Oratosquilla oratoria
CCTCTCTCTCTCTCTCTCTCTCTCTCTCTCTCTCTCTCTCTCTCTCTCTCTCCTGTCTTCATCTCCCTAGTTTTATCTTATTTCTTTTAGCACCACTCACTGGAAACTATTTTTCTTTCCATCTGTTATATATCCTCTCTCGTTATTCTACATTTCTCGTACATTTATACTAATTCATTTTCATTGTTTTGCCTTTCAAGTCCATCTCTCTCATTTTTCTCCTGGACTTGTCTCTCGCTATGACGAAATACACGAAAATTGAAACAATTTTTCTTTATCAATTTGTATCATTGACCATGAAAAATTCATACGCACGCGACCACGCGCTTGCATGTGTTGTACATGTGTGTGTGTGTTTGTGTATGTCTGTGTGTGTGTGTTTGCGTGTGTGTGTGTGTGTGTGTGTTCGTGTGTGTGTGTGTGTGTGTGTGTGTGTGTGTGTGTGTGTGTGTGTGTGTGTGTGTGTGTATGTGTGATTGTGAGTGCATGTACGTATGTATGCCTGATAGAGGGAGTGTTCCGAGCAGTGAGGGGTGCCGAAATTCATTTAGCTCTTTCAGGCTAAAGCACTTAGAGTAAGTTGACTTTAGTTCGATGAATTTCTCTCTCTCTCTCTCTCTCTCTCTCTCTCTCTCTCTCTCTCTCTCCCTCCCTCCCTCCCTCTCTCCCCCATTCTCTCTCTTTCTCTCTCTCTCTCTCACACACACACACACACACACTCACTCACTTTCTCTCTCTCTCTCTCTCTCTCTCTCTCTCTGTCTCTCTCATAGCCTCTGTCTACCTCTGTCTCGCTCTCTCCCCCTCTCTGCCTCGTCCTCTGCCGTTTTCTCTCTCTCCCTTGCTTTCCGTCGCTCTCCCTCACTCTCCCCTTCTCCTTCTCTCCCCCCTCTCCTTCTCTCGCTCTCTCTTTCCTTCTTTCTCTCCCCTCTCTCCCTCTCTATCTCTCTCTCTCTCCCACCATTCCTCTCTCTCCCCATTTCCCTCCACGAGAGTTCGCCAGAGATTCTTCCTTTATGGGTTTCCTAAAGTGAATTAAAACGGTGTGGCGTTAGGTAGAGTATTTATTGGCCACTAAAGGTTTAATCGAGTTTGTTAATGCCGATCATGTCTCCCGACCTGAAGAAAATCGTCTCTGGTTCGCCAGAGAAAAGCCTGCAAAGTGCGTCGCCTCCCTGGAAGAGTCTCGGAAGTGAACCAAAGGCGTTTTGAGTTCGATAAAAATCCATCTGGGGCATCAAACCATTTCTGAACTGACTGAAGCCGTTTGGGTGGCAGCAAGGACGAACGTATAACCCGTCAGTTGTGTTGAAAGGGTTGAGGACAAGTCTTCCTTGATGTGGCCCAGAGACGGAGGTGAAGGTTTGGGAACCGTGACGAAGTCGACGGCGTTTGTGTTTCAAAGGAACCGCGTAGATTCGGGGCAAGATTCACTGGGTAATGGAACGGTTGCTGACGGTTATGATGATGAACGTACTGTTCATACGTTTGCTGGGACGAGAGCGTTGTACTGATTCCGTGTTGATAAAAACAGTGGAACGGGTACAGCGCTGATTTGACAGAAGTTATAAAGAAAGGGAGAGAGAGAGAGAGAGAGAGAGAAAGAGAGATCATATTTAAGTATTCGGGGATAGAATCGTCTCTTTAGTTCCCTCAGAATGATAGAATACTTTATTTATTCTATTATTATTATTATTATTATTATTATTATTATTATTATTAAGACTTGGTAAATTTTTTTTGTGAGGGGTAGATTCGGGAGTGAATATATTAAGGCATTTTTTGTAATGATTCTTAGTTTCTATTAAAGTCAATTAAGAAGAATATTTGAAGCTACAGTATTTGGGAATAAGATACAACAGAATGACATCAATTCAAGAAATGTTTCAATAACGATTCTACTGGAGAGGTATTGTAATTAACGAAGTTGAAAGCGCAAGTGATGCATAGGAATTTTGACATTAGGACAACAACAAAAAATAAGTAAAAAAAAATATACTTAAGGATCTCTAGAAAAAGGTACTCGGATTGTTGTGGAAAGGCAGACAATAAACGCCAGAAATGAAGACAAAAGTTTGGTCTGTTTGGTGATTCAAATGTTTGACGACAACTCTGTGTTAAGCCTAAACACTGATATATAGATCTTGGATCTGTGTGTTCTGACTAGACTCTAAATATGTCTAATGATAATTATCATGACCAAATATTGCAAGAATAAAACGTATATTTTTTGTACCACCTATTAAAAGATTAGTGAATTGTAAGACTGTCTGTGAACATTTGAATACTACTGTACAACAATATTGTTTTAAAGCGATCCTGCTGTGTGGTATGGCTTGGTGGTAGATCGCTGGCTTGGTATTGCAAGTTTCCACGCTCCCGCCCGATCTGTACGTTCCAGTTAAGAAGAGGCGAGAGTGAACTAGTTCCCCACTATACCGCATGATCCTGAGGCGTAGTGTACATATTTCTATACATTTATAGATCGAGTGTGACCTACTGACACATATGCTGGTAGAAAGTATGCTTGTAGGCTATAAGGGAATTTATTTACCACTTCATAAACCTTTTCGCTATGTTTATGTATATGAATTAAGTTCTTCCGTGTACCAAAAGATTTTAACGAATATTTCGATTAACCTCTGCGTATCATTCTGGTTTTATTATTTTAATATAAGAACATAATGAAAGAGACTGCAAGAGACCATAAGGCCTACACCAGGCAGTTCCATGTCCATTACCACATATCATTCCCGTCCCTAAAGTTACATAACCTTCTCTTAAAGCAACCGATAGTTTCAGCGCTCACTACAAGATTACTAAATCTATTTCTATTCTTTAACCACTGTTGTTAAACCAGTTCTTGCCCATTTCCTTCTTAAATCCAAATTTAATCACCATTTTATTCCGAATGAAGAAAGGCAAGGGTAAGTGGCGACCTTTTTCTCCAGGTACGTAGACGCACAAGGAGTCCCCCCGACCCTAAATAGGGACCTGATTCTTATGGCTGCGTTTTGGTTCTCTCTTTAGTTTAACAAACCCTCAGGGCGCTTTGCCCCCAGCAAGATCTCTATAGAGCGACGACCCTACGTGCATTTGGATTTAGGACTCCTCGTTTCCAGTTGCTCCAATGCGCTTCCAGTTTCCCAAATTCCTTAGGCTCTGACCCACTTACGGTGATCTTGGCACGAAAGATTGAGGGTTCTTTCTTCCTTTACTTTCTACCCCCCGGAAACCCGGCCTCGGGTCCTCAAGAGCAGTTTTGGCCTTCGAAGGAGTTTTTTTTTTTTTTTTTTGGGGGGGGGGGTCCTCTACCTTGGAATGATTTTAGGGTCAAGAGACAAAATTTCAGGTCACTTTTTTTAATCGAGCTCTTTGGAAAGAGTGGCGTGCTCTCCTTCAGGTTTGCATATTTAAAAGACTTTCCAAGAATTCGTATCTTGTATAATTTCTTCAATAAATTTTCCATACACGCAGGCACGCATGGACAGGCACACGCGCACACAAGCGCACTTACGTATAGACATACATACACACATAGCACACACACACACACACACACACACACACACACACACACACACACGCATATATATATGTATATATATATATATATATATATATATATATATATATATATATATATATATTTAGTATAGACAAAGACATGCATACATATATACATGAACACGCACATATAACACACCCAGTTTTAAACTTGAAAAATCATGTGTATGAAAACTGAGAACATTTTATTCAAAAGCATTTGATGAACTTTAAAGAAAGGAATGCTTGGAATGTGTATGTTTGGATTTGGACAAAGTACCGTATAATAGACTTCCGATGAATTTGGAGACCTTAGAGGTAAGCTGCTTAAATGGATAAAGGATTTCCTGAAAGACCGATACACGAGAACAGTTGTGAATGGCAAGAGATTAGGGGAAGTCCTCAGTGATCGGTTCTGGCAACAAACCACACACACAAAAGGAGAGGCAGAGAGAGAAAGAGAAAGAGAGGAAAGTAAAGAGATAAAGCGATAGGGAGGAAAAGATATACAGTACATACAGATGCGCTATATGAGTTATACATACAGTACATACGTACACACACACACACACACACACACACACACACACACACACACACATGTGTATATATATATATATATATATATATGAGTATGTGTGTGCATATGTATACATGTGTGTTCATTTATGTACATGATATAAACTAATAATGCGGAGAGGATAATGGTACCCTCCTCCTGTTGTATTTCAAGTAGATATTCTAATTTTATTTTGCGTTATTTCCGGTTTAGTTTTGAGTTTCATTATACTTTTCCAGCACCAGTTTTTCCATATAATTTTGCCACAGCTCTTAGTATATAGTTTTTATAACCTCAACTCGCTTTCATGTACTCCAAGATCCTTGAGACCTTAATTTGTCTAACATGTAATGATGCAATCATTGTGTACAAACTCCGTTGATTTCAATTGAATCCAACAACATCTCTTTCAGCCTTCTGCCCACCAGAGCATCGCCCATGAACGCTCTCGAATCTCACTCCATCCCATTCACATACGTTTGCCGAAGCCTTTTCTCAAATACTATGTGTCCCAGCAATAGCTGATGCTCCACATAAATTTGCATATCAGCTTTCCTCTCATTTGTTCCGACTTCCACTTTAGAATGGCCTCTCTTTCCTTCCACCATTATGCCTCTTATCCTTGCCTTCATTTCCCTTACATCTGCAGATTTTGTTATTTTGCATTTTTTTCCCTCTCGTTGCTTAGATTAAACTGAAACGGATTTTTCTGTTGATTCCTAGTATACTGTATATAAGTACCTGGAAGAATTTAGAATCTAATTTTTTTCTACCTTATATTTCCCGCGTCTCATGTCAAAATGATCGCCACACTAATTTTGCCCTCATTGTCGTATTTATTAATTTTCATTTAACTATTTATTTATTTTGAACGATTATCAAACGTAATAATTCTTTAACTTTCGGTCTTCCGGGATCCAATACATACCTGACAGAACAAATTCCAAGCCTTTGCATTTCTTTATTTCATGAAACGTAAGTCTAACAAAATGGAAACCGTGCTTTTCTCGCAGGGGCTTCCATAAAATTTGTAATCCCAACCTAAAACCAGACATTTATTCAGGGCACTTGACTCTGCCTCTCTCTCCTTTGCATTTATTTCTTACACTCTACTATATCTTGTTCGCTCACTCTCCTTACAACTTCTCCGATAATTTCCTTCGGCATTTACCTTGTCAAACACACACACACACACACACACACACACACACACACACACACACACACACACACACACATATATATATATATATATATGTATATATAATGTATGTATGCATGTATATCATACATACACACACGTATATATATATATATATATATTATATATATATATATATATATATATATATATATATAAAATGTTTGTGTGTGTGTTTATATGTGTTTGTTCCAAAATCTAACCAGATCACCATACATGGAGCTATTGGTATATTTTTTTAAAGGCGTTTTTTATTCCCAATGTTGGTAATATCGAAATGTTAGGTCCCAGTAATGATGAGTGGTAACCCGCTCACTTTACACGTAAGAGGCTGAGTTCGAAGCTCTGGGAGGACAACAAGATGGGTACTGGTGGTAGTAATCTTTTGTACGTACGTATGTTTACGCCCTGTCAGGCTCAGCTGATGCCTTTTCTCCATCCAGCACATTTACAAACCCAATCTGGCATGTACGTTGTCTTCTTACACTAAAAGTGTTCACTATATAGTATGATAGGTTGCAGTAAGCGAATTAACATTAGATGTAGTAGAGTACAGTCTGCCTCTCTGTGTTAGTCCCGGGAGTGTAACATCCTTCGAATCCTGAGTACTCATGATGTCCCAGAGGACCTGACGAAGGACATAGTGTAATCTGTGGCGCCCTAGGAGTCTCTCGAGACTGAATAAGTATGCCCGGCGGTTGGCCAGAGGATAATCCTTAAAAAGTGCCAAATTCGTATCATGTTAAACATACGAAACTTTTTGGCAGAATCGACGTTTTTTTTTTTTGACCATTGAAAAACGATTTTATTCAGCTTGATGGAAAGGAGTGGTGAGGAGAGGTGAGAAGAGAGGAATAAAGAGGAGATGTTAGATTGTTGGTAAGAGAGCAGTGAAGAAATGAAACTGGAAGCAGTGAAACCGATAAAGCGAAAGAAGGAAAGATGCAGAATAGAACGGCGAGAAGAGAAGAGAGAGAAAAGGACAAAAGTTATTTTGACAAACGACAGAGGATTCGGTTCAGTTCGATGGAAACTTGCGTCTCTTCGCACGTTTGTGTCCATCGTAGTCTGTCTAGAGCACAGCAAGAATGTGTGAGGGGGGCAATCAATAGATTACAAAATCACGAAGGAGCATGGACGATCAGTAGGAGCTGGAGTGGCTTAGGTATGACAAAAGGAACTACCTTTGCCCCGAGTGCTTGGGCTTCCAGGGCATACACGATCACCGGAGGCCGCTGGATTCCAACGCGGGTCAACGTTGTGCAAAGCAAGACTCTGAGCCAATTCGCCAATAGGGGGCCTCTAAGTAATGTGACGTATTACGTAGTTTTTGCTGTTGTTTTTTTGAGACTTACCAGGTGATTTCATTCATAGATGGAGACACTAACGCGAACGTGATGTTGATCGACCGAGTCACTGTATGGGTCATTGTACAGCTTCATAGTTGAATGCAACTCGCTAACGTTTGCGACAATAAAGCTCACTCTGTCCACAGACTATTGAAGAGTTGCAGGGAGTGGAAGGGGTGGGAGGAGAGGGCGGAGGTATTAAATGCATAAAGGGGATGAAAAAAACAGATTTAAGGGTAAGTTGGTGAATGGAATAGATAGTGATGGACAGAAGAAAGAGCAGGAGAGGGAAGATGTGGAACGGATAGGTTGCAAAGAAGGGAAGAAGTAATATAGGTTACAAGAAGGGTAAAAGAGAGGAGAAAAGAGGACAGGACAATTTGTGATTGCAAAAGAAGAGGTAAAGGAAAAGAGAGAGGAAGACAAGTTGCAAGAACGGTGGTGGAAAGGAGAATAGAATGCGGAAGAGAAAAAGAAGAGAAAAGGAGAGGAAAGAAAAGAGGAGGAAAGAACAGGTAGCAGGAAGGGGAGAGGAAAGGAGGGACGAGGACAGGTGGTAAGAAGAGGGGAATAAAGAGAAGAGGAGCTGGTAGATTGGCGGTAAGAGAGCAATGAAGAAACGCAACTGGAACGGATAAAGCGAAAGGAGGAAAGAGAGGAGGAAAGATGCAAAACAGAACGACGATGTGGGGGGAAAAGGAAAATGCAGAATGGAGGGAGAGATAGGAAGTGGAGGGTACGAGGCTGAAGAACGCAAGAGTGGGGAGGGCACGGCAGAGGAGGGGGTGGTGGAGGATGTGGGTGAGGGGAAGGGGAGGGGAGGGGCCGGGCTGGCCGGGTCTCGC
>NC_134787.1:58064808-58074808 GCF_046742065.1 Oratosquilla oratoria
TTTATGTCGTGACGTCATTGTTGCTGAACATACAGTTCAGAACATCGGGAGCTTCTCGTACATCCCTCAAACCATTGCAAGTCTTGGCAACTTGTACCCCCGTCTGTCGTCTTGTATCCCAACTCTGCTACGTTGACTATTGCGTCCTTGTTTAACTCACTACTCGAGCTAACCTTCCCCCCCCCCACACACACGTCTTACCCATCATCATCGTCATCATCATCATCATCATCATCATCATCATCATCATCATCTCTTCATCACCACATTCACTACCAGCTTGATTCTCGCGTATGATTTTTCAGAAGCCTTGGCCGAACCTTACGTCATCTCGCCATGACCTTCCTTGAACATTTCGTTTTCTTAACGGTTATGATTCTTAATCGTTCATTTCATATTCTTTTATTCATCTTAAAGGGAAATATTGTCCCTCGCTGCGTACGTATTACACTCCCTCTTGTCTCGTTTATCTTTGTATATGGCACCCACACACGCTCTCTTCAAGACATCATGGTATATATAAAAACGCATAAGCAAAAACGGGCGTGTAAGTGTAAATGTAAACATACAGCAAATATGCAAGCGCACTCATATACTGATACACGGACACACAAACGCACACAGATAAATATATATGTAAATATATATTTATATATATGTACATTTATATATATATATATATATATATATATTTACATGTATATATATATATATATATATATATATATATATATATATATATGTATGTGTGTATGTGTGTGTGTGTAAATATATATATATATATATATATATATGTATATATTTGTTGATATTATCATAGTAACGTTTACACAGCAGAAAAATAATTTCCTAAAAGACGAAAACACTTTCCCATTAAAAGCCGAATTTAACTTTTCAAACTTTATCAACGTGTATCATATTTCATTTTATATAATGATATATCATACATATTTGGAACCACTTACGGGTATTTGCTTGAGGCTGTCTTACAGGATGGATGCCAGAAAGAACCAAGCCTCTGCCAGATGTATGCAGAACTCTTAAAGTCATTCTCGTCCATCTTGAGGGTCATACGTGACTCGTCCTCCTACAGAGTTAAGGAATGGAATAAACTTATTAACCATGTGGGCGCTGAAGCTACTGGTCGTATTAAGTGAAGGTTAGGTAATTTTATGGATGGGAATGATGGGTGGTAATGGACATGGAACTGCCTACTGTAGGCCTTATGGTATCTTGTAGTCTTCTTCATTCTTATGAGCTCAGGGTCAGTACTGCTTTCTTCTTCCATCATCATCATCATCATCATCATCATCATCATCATCATCACATTCACTACCAGCTTGATTCTTTTGAGCTCAGGGTCAGTACTCCTTCCTTCTCTCTAGTAAAAACTGGTGATGTAAAAGCAGACTCACGCTAGTACATAACTGACAACACCCCAGAAGTTTCTTCCTAGATTAAGCTGTCGAATAAGCCAAGGACTTCTGGCTGTACTTGTGGTGTTGTGTGTTTCTAGTTGGTCAAACTCGAGGCAAAAACGTAATTATTGTTATAATTGTTATGTGGAATTAAAAGTTGATTTTCTCGAAGTAGATAGAAAAATCACAAAGTTAATGGAATAGCCTTTCATGAGAGGGAGTTTTGTTGTGCAATTTGACATTTTGATAAATATTTGAGCGAATTTGCAGACGCTATGTTTTTTTTTTCTTTATTATTATTTCATTTTATTTTATTTTTTTATTTTTTTTATCAGGTTGAATGTGAAACCAATTTTGTATATATGAACATGTAGATTTTAATTGGTATTGAAATTTTTATTTACCATGTATTTTTTCTAGTTTGTTCCCCATCCCAAGTGTGGAAAAGATGTTCATTTATGTAGTATTTTTCCTGGAATTTTTGCACAATTTGCACCAAAGTTTTTCGCCAAAGAGAGAAATTTAACAGGTCTGCCACTGATGTACACCAACTTTGTTACGTGAATGCCTAATGGTTCAGATTTGTAATTAAATCACTAACTAGATATTGGGTTTACATGATAAAAATTTGGGGTGCGTTGCTCACTCCTGTAAAGTCTAACGATTTCCCCCTTTGCTAAGTTAAATCCTTTAGCGACAGAAAGAATAAATGTACATATAGAGTAAGGTCCTCTAGGACGTAAATTAGGGACCAGACACTATTGTGAATTGGGACCCACAAAGAGAGAGAATGGGTCGAACACTTCCACCACGGAGAGATGGTTCCAGTTCTGGAGGACCCTGTGTCCATCTGAAGTAGCTCCCAGGAACGTGTTAGATGGGCGTTTCGAAACGAAGAAAAGTGAAGAGTGTCTTTGATGGAATGGAATTTGATGGGTAGGCCCAGCGAGGTGGAAGGAGGGAGGGTAAGGCGAGAGAGCCTGGGAGAGAGCAGTCGGTGAATGTTGGGGAGAGGAGAAGGAGGAGGAGGAGGAGGAGGAGCCGCCGCCGACGACGAAGACGACGACGTCTTCCTACTCGGGAATGGGACACTAAGCTTGCGAAAGAGGGAAGACTTAAGAGTAGATCCTAAAGTGATAGAAGCCAAAAAATACGAACAAGGGAGAGCGTAGATGAAATGCGTAGTTGAGCGTTATTATGGAACTGGTTAGACAGAATTTCCGTGAGATGTATCAGAAGAAAATGGAGAGGTCTTTATGTAAACAAAAATAGGGAGATTATATCATGACACTGAAGACAGTAAACTGAAATAAAATCTATGATACTGAAGACGAAACAGTATTAAGGTGAGACGGAGACTAAAGCCAAAGGAGGGGGGTTGAATTTAGGAAGAAATATGGAAAGAAAAAGAGAAAGGGTGACCAAGAAAGCCGGTGGAAGACGGGGAAGGGTCGATGGATAACATCTTGAGGCTAACAAGAAGTGGTAAATTATTAGGGGAAAGGGTCTGGGGCGGCGTGCTGCTTCAACGCAGAAGACGCTAGTGAAGGGTGTCTTGGTGGTAGCCGTGGGTCAATGATAGTTGGTGCTGAACAAGGTGGTGGACGAGGTACTAGTGGTAGAGATGGTGTTCGTGGTGACAGGTATGGTGGTGGTTGTGGGTCAATGATAGTTGGTGCTGAACGAGGTGGTGGACAAGGCACTAGTGGTAGAGATGGTGTTTGTGGTAATAGCTATGGTGGTGGCTGTGGGTCAATGATAGTTGGTGCTGAATGAGGTGGTGGACAAGGTACTAGTGGTAGTGATGGTGTTCGTGGTAATAGCTATGGTGGTGGCTGTGGGTCAGTGATAGTTGGTGCTGAACGAGGTGGTGGACAAGGTACTAGTGGTAGTGATGGTGTTTGTGGTAATAGCTATGGTGGTGGCTGTGGGTCAGTGATAGTTGGTGCTGAACGAGGTGGTGGACAAGGTACTAGTGGTAGTGATGGTGTTCGTGGTAATAGCTACGGTGGTAGCCGTGGGTCAGTGATAGATGGTGCTGAACGAGGTGGTGGACAAGTTACTAGTGGTAGAGATGGTGTTCGTGGTAATAGGTATGGTGGTGGCTGTGGGTCAATGATAGATGGTGCTGAACGAGGTGGTGGACAAGGTACTAGTGGTAGTGATGGTGTTTGTGGTAATAGCTATGGTGGTGGCTGTGGGTCAATGATAGTTGGTGCTGAACGAGGTGGTGGACGAGGTACCAGTGGTAGAGATGGTGTTTGTGGTAATAGCTATGGTGGTGGCTGTGGGTCAGTGATAGTTGGTGCTGAACGAGGTGGTGGACAAGGTACTAGTGATAGAGATGGTGTTTGTGGTAATAGCTATGGTGGTGGCTGTGGGTCAATGATAGTTGGTGCTGAACGAGGTGGTGGACAAGGTACTAGTGGTAGTGATGGTGTTTGTAGTAATAGCTCAGGTGGTGGATGTGGGTCAATGATAGTTGGTGCTGAACGAGGTGGTGGACAAGGTACTAGTGGTAGTGATGGTGTTCGTGGTAATAGTTATGGTGCTGGGTCTTGTGTTACTGATTGTGTGTGGTGGTTATGTTGGTGGTAGTGGTCGTGGGTGGTGTTAGTGGTGGTGATGGTGTTAGTTGTGGTGGTGAGGGTGATGTGGTCGTATTTGGTGGTGGTTTTAGTGATTGTATCACAGTTGAGCCATTTGGACAAAGACTCCGCGGGAGAAAAAGGGGGAAAGAAGTCCAGAGGTTAATGTAGTCTGGAAATTAATAATTTTATGGGACGACGAAAAAGCTGGCTACAATTTCGGAACTGAGTGAATTATATGTGATGCTTGGACGGGAGAAAGCAAAACCGTCAGAAGAAAGGGTAAAAGAGTAAGTTCACTTATTAAGCGAGGTTAAAGGAGAAAAGGGGGAAGCTTAATATAAACCTGTTACAGAGGAGGGGACGAGAGACGGCGCTTTGAAGCCACAGAAAACAAGAATGAATGGGAGAGATCCAGAGTCTATGGAACAACAGGGGAAAAGGGGGGAGAACCCCAAAAGAACTTGAAGAACTGGACGAGTACGAGTATACAGAGACACGGCTGGAAGCTGGAGCGTCCTCGTTCAAGACGCCGAGCCAATTTGTCCGTCGGAGTGGAGGGAATTACTCCATGCGCGGAGTCGACGAAGACGTCGGCAGTGGTGGTTGATGATCTCGAAGTAGAGTGAAGGAGGAGAACGAATGGTTGGCGAACGTCGCTGACCTTGTGTGTTGTAATGAGCCTTAGTGGGAGGGAAGGGGGAGTCGTGAGCAAATTCGTGGCGAGTCTAGCCGAGCCGAGGTGGGGCACCGCGCCGAGGCGATGCTTGCGGTGGTGAGGAAGGGGACAGGAAGGGCAAACACCGGAAGAGGCCGAGGTAGGAGAAGACAATATGCTGACAAAAGGGCCGCGGGAGAACGCGCTATCCCATCTCTGGAGGAGGAAGTGGGAGAGCGATAAAAATGCCGGAGGAAGAGGAGGAGGAGGAGGAGGAGGAGGCGGCGGCGGCGGCGGCGGCGGCGGCAAAGGAGAAGAAGTCGCGGCCGAAGCAGGGGAGAAGAGGATGATAAAGACGTTAGAAAAATGATGACAAGGGAAAGCGACGACGGGCGAGAACTTTCAGGAACCAAAGTGCGAACCTCGAAGGAACAAGGAACAAGGAGGAGTCTAACAGTCAGTGGTGAAAAGGAGGAGAGGAAATGATGTGGAGATACACAAGAAAAAACATTGAGGGTAGAGAACGCAGTGGGAAATGTTGAAGGTTTTCCAAAACTGGTTCAGGAGGTTTGGAAGAAGGATTTGTATTACATCGCCGATAACAGCGCTTCTCTCCTTAGGGACAGAGAGTCGTAGAGTCGTAGAGGTAATAAAGGAGGATAGCAGAGAGGTTGGGAGGAGGAAGGGGAAGAGGGAAGAGGAGGTAGAGGTAGAGGCGGTGCACCATGAGGTCGAAGAAAAGGAGGAGGAGGTGGAAGAGGAACAGAATAAGGAGGAGGAGGTTGAGGAGCATAGGGTTGAGGAGGAGGAGGAGAATGTTAGAGGCTGGAGCATGGAGGAGAAAGAGGAAGGAGGGAGGGAATGGGAGAAGGATGATGACGAGGAAGAGGAGGAGGAGCATAGGGCTGAGGAGGAGGAGGAGGATGTTAGTGGCTGGAGCATGGAGGAGAAAGAGGAAGGAGGGAGGGAATAGGAGAAGGATGATGATGATGAGGAGGATGTTAGAGCCTGGAGCATGGAGGAGAAAGAGGAAGGAGGGAGGGAATAAGAGAAGGGTGATGATGAGGAGGATGAGTAGGAGCATAGGGCTGAGGAGGAGGAGGAGGAGCATAGGGTTGAGGAGGAGGAGGAGGATGTTAGAGGCTGGAGCATGGAGGAGAAAGAGGAAGGAGGGAGGGAATAGGAGAAGGATGATGATGAGGAAGAGGAGAAGGAGGAGGAGCATAGGGCTGAGGTGGAGGAGGAGGAGGAGGAGAAGGAGGATGTTAGAGCCTGGAGCATGGAAGAGAAAGAGGAAGGAGGGAGGGAATAGAAGGATGATGATGAGGAAGAGGAGGAGCATAGGGCTGAGGAGGAGGAGGAGGAGGAGAAGGTGGATGTTAGAGCCTGGAGCATGGAGGAGAAAGAGGAAGGAGTGAGGGAATAGGAGAAGGATGATGATGAGGAAGAGGAGAAGGAGGAGGAGCATAGGGCTGAGGAAGAGGAGGAGGAGAAGGAGGAGGAGCATAGGGCTGAGGAAGAGGAGGAGGATGTTAGAGGCCGGAGCATGGAGGAGAAAGAGGAAGGAGGGAGGGAATAAGAGAAGGATGATGATGAGGAAGAGGAGGAGGAGGAGCATAGGAGGATGTTAGAGGCTGGAGCATGGAGGAGAAAGAGGAAGGAGGGAGGGAATAGGAGAAGGATGATGAGGAGGAAGAGGAGAAGGAGGAGGAGGAGCATAGGGCTGAGGAGGAGGATGTTAGAGGCTGGAGCATAGAGGAGAAAGAGGAAGGAGGGAGGGAATAGGAGAAGGATGATGATGAGGAAGAGGAGAAGGAGGAGGAGGAGCATAAGGCTGAGGAGGAGGAGGAGGATGTTAGAGGCTGGAGCATGGAGGAGAAAAGTGAAGGAGTGAGGGAATAGGAGAAGGATGAAGATGAAGAAGAGGAGGAGGAGGAGGAGCATAGGGCTGAGGAGGAGGAGGATGTTAGAGCCTGGAGCATGGAGGAGAAAGAGGAAGGAGGGAAGAGAGCGTGCTGACTTTAAGGCCTGGCAGGGTGAGGGCATAGACAAGCGAGCCGACAAGCGGGAATGCTGGCATTCCTCGTATTGATTCCAAGCACTCCTCTCCTCCTCATAATCCTCTTCCTCCTTATTGCAGGACACCTCCTCCCCTCCGTAACTATCTTCTTGTCTCTTCCTCACTCTTTATGCCTCTCACCACGTTTCCCATAAATATATATATTTTTAGATTTTATTTTATTTTATTTTATTATTATTTTTTGTTTTCATCAGTCGCCCATTAGTTGCCAGTCTTTGTCTTAAAGATGCAGTGTCTGTTATCAAATGTTTCTTATCCCTTTCGTTTTCTTTTTTTTTTCTTTTTTTTCGTTTATTATGTAAATTTCCCTCATCTTGATCTTTCACATTTTATAGTCATTCCAATCATTATTGTTTTTTTTTTTTCATTCATATAATTCTGTGATGGTTATTTTTATTTTTTGTATTTTTTGTTAACATAATTAACCCCCCCCCCCCCCCTACCACCAACCTCGGTGCTATTTTCTTTATCTTTTAAGCATCACGACGTTGTCCTCTTGATGCCAACTAAATATCCATTTACACGGACAAACGGTTTGTCAAACCCGGTTTGTCAAACATATGTTTGAAGTGATTTTTGACCGTGTGAATGGGGGTATTTGGTTGTCAAACACGTTTGTCAAACCTCTCTGACAAACCGTTTGACCGTCTGAATGGCCCTTAAGAGAGCACGTATGCTTTTACCTGGAACATCACTCCACTTCTTCATCTCACCCCTCCACATCCTCCCTCCACATCCTTGTTTTTCTTCTTACTCCTTCTGCTCCCCTTCCTTCTCCTCCTCCACCTTCTTCCTCATCCTACTTTTCTTCTTAATCTTCTTATTCCTACTCATGCTCCTCCTCCTCCTCCTCCTCCTCCTCCTCCTCTTCCTGATTTCCTCTCTGCTCTTTCTCATTCTTCTGCTCCTCTTGTTCCTCCTCCTGCTCTTACTCTTCCTTCCTCTCCTCCTCCTCCTCCTCCTCCTCCTCCTCCTCCTCCTCCTCCTCCTCCTCCTCTTCCTCCTCTTCCTCCTCTTCATGATTTGCTCTCTGCTCTTTCTCATTCTTCTGCTGCTCTTGTTCCTCCTCCTGCTCTCACTCTTCCTTCCCCTTCTCCTCCTCCTCCTCCTCCTCCTCCTCCCGTTGCTTTTATTCCTGCACATGCTTATCCTCGTCCTCCTCCTCCTCCTCTTTGCTCCTTTTTTTCTCCTCTTCCTCCTCTTCCTCTTCTTCATATCTTGTCTTCCTCCTTCTCCCCTTTCTTCTCTAACTGCTGCTGCTGCTGCTGCTCTGTCTGATGCTCCTCTTCATCATCATCATCCTCCTCCTCCTCCTCTTCCTCATATCTTATCTTCCTCCTTCTCTTCCCCTTTCTTCTCTAACTCCTCCTGCTGCTGCTCTGCCTGATGCTCCTCTTCCTCCTCCTCCTTCTCCTCCTCCTTCTCCTCCTCCTTCTCCTCCTCCTCCTTCTCCTCCGCTTTACTTCCTTTGTTCTTCCTCTTCCTTTTCTTCCTCCTCCCCTCCTCCTCCTCCATCTCCTCCTCGTGCTCCTTATCTTTCTCTTATCCTCCATCTCCTCCTCCCCTCCTCCTCCTCCTCCAGCTCCTCTTCCCCTTCTCTTCCATCTCCTCCTCTCCTCATCCTATTCCTCCTCCTTTTACTCCTCCTACTCCTGCTCTTACTATTCATCATCCTCCTTCTACTCCTCCTCCTCCACTTCTCCCTCTTCCTCCTCCTCTTCTTCCTTCTCTCTCACCCTCTCCTGTTCCCTACCCTCTCCTCCTCCACTTGTTCCTCCTTCTCCTCCTCCTCCTCCTCCTCCTCTTCCCTTCCCTCATCCCCTCCTGTTACCTTCCTCCCCTCCTCCTCCTCCTCTTCCCTTCCCTCATCACCTCCTGTTACCTTCCTCCCCTCCTCCTCCTCCTGTTGCTGTTCATTCTTCGCGGCCGTTTCCAACATAGAGAATTCCCCATTGTTACCAGCCGCCGGCTTGGCCGGGCACTTCCCTAAGCACCTTTCCATCCAGCTCTCCTCTTGTACCTCTTGCTTGTTCCCCAGCTCGTCTTAGTCGTTGTTCTTTCCATTTTTTATTTTTATTTTTTTCCTAACGGCTCCCCTTCCCCACGATTGCTTACATTTCTTCTTCTTCTTCTTCTTCTTCTTCTTCCTCTTCTTCCTCTTCTATATTTCCTTCCTTCCTCCCCGAGTTTGTGTGGTCTATATCTCCTTTCCCCCCGCCGTCTGACTCCTTCTTAATCCCCTTTCCGACCGGTCCGCTACGTAACTTTTTTTCCTTCCACCATTTCATAATCCTTGTCCGTCTTCCCACAATTCCTTTTCGCCTTGGCTTAGAAACTCTCCCCATTCTCTTACATTTTCTCCTCCCCAGCCTCTTCTCGTTTTGTTTTTTTTTCAAAGATGTATATATATATATTTTGTCTCCGCGTAATCCTATTTCTCCCAAGATGTTTTCTTTACTCCTTTTATAATGATTGCTAGCTCCGTCGTTGTGGCAATCGTTTCGTTAGGCAACAAACCCTCCACAAGAATTCCGTGATGGTCGAGAGAGGCTCTCTCTCTCTTGGGACCAACACAGTATCGATTCCATCAACAAGATTCCCTTTCTGGTTGTGCCATCATTCTCCTAAATACTCATACAAAATATTTCTTCTCACTGGCTTAGCGGGTTAGGGCGTCGTCACTTGCGGGGAAGGTCGGGAGGCTGGTGGTTTGAACCCTGCCACCGGCGAAGTTGAAACCATTAAATTCCACGCTAGCCTTCTGATAGGAGGGAGTTTGTGACGTTAAACCATATCATCATCATCATCACTTATAACACGGGTGTCCAAGTCTAAGCTACCTTTTTTACCTAAATTATTCGTGCGCTGGGGAAGGGGGAACACGTTGGCGGTGTTCTTGTCCCCTCGTGTAGGATTGCCTGGCATGAAGACGTTGTTCTCAAAATTCCTTCTAACTTTCGTGTTCAAGGATACTTTTTGTTTCCAGTCTTTTTATTATCAAATGACTCTTTGTGTGTACAAGTGATTGTGTTTAGCCTTAACACTCTTCGTTATGTAATCCCGGCTCTTTTGCATAAAAGTGACTTAAGTTAGCCTGGTGGCAAAGAAAGCGATGATTATCCAATATTCTTCTTTTTCTCTTTATATTTCTTTATTCATCTCTATAACACTTTCTCTTACATATCACTGATACACACACACACACACACACACACACACACACACACACACATAAACTGTATATATATATATGTAT
>NC_134787.1:58077308-58082308 GCF_046742065.1 Oratosquilla oratoria
CTTCTATGGCAAGGTCGTTTGGGGAACATCTCTTGGCTTTGCATCTTTTGTTCCCGAAGCTCTTCTTGGTTTTCAGTTCGAAGCTCATCGAGCACTAGAGTATTCTGTATTCCATCAAGTTAGAATTGAAAGTATACAAACATAATTTACAGAGTTGGTATAATTCTCACGCACGCACACACACACACACACACACACACACACACACACACACACACACACACACACACACACACAAACACATATATATATATGTGTGTGTGTGTGTCTGTGTGTGCAATAAAAACACCAGAAACGTGTGTTCTACAGATGCAAGGTAACCACTAATGAAAATAAACGATTGGAGCAGTGCTTTCATGTATTACATCTAGTACAGAAATAGATAAAGAGTGCAAACAAGCATTATATATAGTGGGGGGAAAGGGCACGCAGACACAAGGGATCCACGTGTCAACGGTAGGAGAAGGAAGTGACAAAATATCATATTGACAAAAAGGTCATGGAGTTTGGGAACCTCTCCATGGGTACATGTTGAGGGAACATGTTTGTTATTTTTTTTACAAATATAATCATCTTTTTTATACGATACTAGATTAAGATTGAAATTAATATTATTTGTGGGTTTTATTAAGCTACTTTCATTTATGCTTCTTTCGACAATATAATTGTTGAAGGTAATCACGCTAGCATTATCCCAATTGATAAGGTGATTAAAAATGCTGAGATGTTTGAAAATAGCACTTGAATCGTTTTCATCTTTTAAACATTTTTTATGTTGCTTAATTCTAACAGATCTTTTGCAGCTTGACCAATGTAGAACTCGTTACATATTTTGTAAGGCATTTTATATACACTCCCTTTTTGGCAATTTTTAGAATTATTGATAAAGTAGTTTGTGTTATTACTGAAGGCTACATTAATATTAAAATATTTGAGTAAATTAGGGATGTTGGCTAAATTTTCTTGGTAGGGTAACACTACTATGTTATTATGGACAAAAGGTTTGACTAATTGAGGATTGTAAAGTTTTCCTTGCAAAATTGTAAGAGATGTCAATGAAATGTTTTGGATATTTCAAGTTAGTATTAATATTATAAACATTTCTTATTTCCTCATTAATGTACTCAGGACTACAAACCTGAAAAATTCATAGAAACATTGACGAGAAAACATATATTTTTACAGTATCAGAATGGGAATAATAATAATAATAGTGTAAGAAGCTACATTGGTCTGCTTTCTGTATATACTAGATCTAAGGTTGATCTCTATCCAATGAATGTTAACATCTAAGAAAGGTAGCACACCATTATTTTCCACTTCGACTGTGAATTTTATAGCCTTAACTAGGTTCAGTTGGGTTATTTCTAAGTGGAGTGTATGTGGATGGCATTAACATATGTAAAGGGATATTATGCGATGCATTATCTCAAATCACCCTTACTTGCCCTGAAAGGTTCAAAAGTGCCATCAATAACTTGGAAAACGATAGCTATCTCCCCATCACTAAAGCTAATAAGTCAAAGGTGATTGTTATTTTGAATAAGGAGGATTATTTTGACAAAATGCAAGATTTACTAAATGGCACTAGAACATACACTCCACTTAAAAATAACCCAGCTGAGTCTGTTAATAGCACAAAAAGATTAAGATTGATTTAAAGGACCACAGTGATCTTATCAAGAAATTTACGTCTATAAGTCCTCTCATTTACCATACATGTACGGTTTAATCAAAACACACAAACCTAACAATCCTATTAGACCGATTATTTCGTCAATAGGATCAGCCGCTTACAAACTTTCAAAATGGCTTGTAACAATTCTCAGCTCTTTACTCGACACTTTTTCCAAATCCCATGTTCATAATAACTCTCATCTATTAGACAAACTTAATAGTGCACAGCCAAATTATAATTTTAAATTGATCAACTATGACATAGTTTCGTTATTTACAAAAGTTCCAATAAATGATCTCGTAGAATTCCTCACAGTTGAACTAGACCAGGGGTTCCCAAACTGGGGGAAATTTCCCCCTGGGGGGAAATTTGAACCTACCAGGGGGGAAATAATTACACTACCTACTAACTAAAAAAATCTCAGATGAATTTTCTCATGTCTGAGAGAGAGAGAGAATGCCTGTCTATCAGTATATATGTACATTTGAAAAATAAATTAGTAAATAATCACAGTGTGTTTTAACTACTCTTTCCCTCATACACATGAAGGGGGAAATCTGGATGGTTGAACTGGGTGCAGAGGGGAAATGACAGAAAAAGTTTGGGAACCACTGAACTAGACAAACACACACTACTACTTCCGACTTATAGTATTATTCAAATGATCGAACTAAGCATTAAAGATTTTAAGTTTCAATTTCATAACAATTACTACATCCAAACACTTGGCATGAGCATGGGTAACCCCCTCCTGTGCTCAGTAACTTGTATATGGAATTTTTCGAGAGGAAGATTTTAAGTTAAGATCATTCTTCCCGGTATAACTTGGCTACGCTACGTCGACCACATTCTTTATCTATCGCCTGGTCACTTAGACGCTTCACATTTCCTCAATAGAATTAATAGCTTAGTTAAATCTATAAAATTCACAGTCGAAGTGGAAAATAATGGTGTGCTACCTTTCTTAGATGTTAACATTCATCGTACAGAGAGCAATCTTAGATTTAGTGCATACATAAACCCGACCAATGTAGGTGCTTACATGCATTAATATTCTTCCCACCCTAATAATGTGAAAAAAAATTCTCAACAAGAAATGTTTATGATATTGGTATTAAATTGAAATATAAAAAAAAGATCATTGACATCTCTTACAATTTTGCAAGGAAAACTTTTTACAACCCTCAATCAGTCAAACCTTTTGTCCATAATAACCTAGTAGTGTTACCCTACCAAGAAAATTTAGCCAACGTCCCTAATTTACTCAAATATTTTAATATTAATGTAGCCTTCAGTAATAACAACACAATTAAATAATAACTTATCAGTAATTGTAAAAATTGCCAAAAAGGGTGTGTATATAAAATTCCTTGCAAAATATGTAACGAGCTCTACATTTGTCAAACGGCAAAATATCTATCTGTTAGAATTAAGCAACAACAACAAAAATGTGGAAAAGATGGAACTAATTGAAGTGCTATTTATAAACATCTCGCCACTTTTAATCATCTTATCAATTGGGATAATATTAGCGTGATTACTTTCAATAAAATCGTCGAAAGAAACATAATTGAAAGTTAGCTTAATAAAATCCACAAATAATATCAACTTCAACTTTAATCCAAGATTGTATAAAATAGATAATCATATTTGTAAAGAAGTAACAAACATGTTCCAATTGTAAGAAATAGACACCTGACCCTCAACTTGGAGAGCTTCCCACATACCATGATCTTATGTCAATATGATATTTTGTCACTACCTTCTAGTACCTCTGACACATGGATCCCTTGTGTCTGCGTCCTCTTTCCCCCAACTATATATAATGCTTGTTTGCACTCTCTATGTATATCTACACTGAAGATGTAATACACGAAAGCGCACTGCTTCGATCGTTTCTTTTCATTAGGGGGTACCTTATATATATATATATATATGTGTGTGTGTGCATGTACTCGTATGTATGTATGTAGATTATATCAAGCCCAACTGAAATTGTTTTTGACTCCTTCATGACCAAAAATCTTTGTGAACCTCCACTGAAAATCATATCACGACCTGCTAATTCAAGTCCAGTTGGAGAATCTGATGAAGACCTTAATCCCCACCGCCCGCTCTGTCTTTCTCCCCGATCCCGAACCTTTCCCCGGAATTCCCCGGTGCCTCGTGACCCAGTGGCGTGAAGGCCCGGGGATCCCGGGGTCCACTTTCCGATTGAGTTGGAAAGACCTTGAGTACCTGTCCGGCTTAATCTGACGCACTGGTCGTTGGGTCACGCGCTTTCCTTCCAGAAGGCCTCCTGTATCCTCCATGCTACTTCCCCCCCCCCACACCTTCTCCGTCACTCTTCCCACCTCTTCACTCCCCCCCCAATTGTCCTCTTGCCCTCTTTCTTTTCCATGCTTCCGGCCAATCCAGTTTCCAGTCCACCTTTGTCTTCTTCCTTCTGTTCTCACTACTATAGCCCTCCTTTCTTGCTGTTCGTGCCCCCCTCCCCCTTTCTCTTTCTCTTTTTCTACCTTTCTACATCAGTCTTCCCATCTCTAATATCGTTACAAACCCATTTGTCGACATGCCATAAAAACTCTCTCTCTTTCTCTCTCTCTCTCTTTCTCTCTCTCTCTGTCTGTCTGTCTGTCTCTGCATGCATACATACATACATACGTATATATATTTATATATACGTGTGTGTGTGTGTATGTATGAATGTGTTTCTTCCCATTCATCGTTTCACCCGACGTTTTATCGTTTCAGATTTGTTTTTTATTTCATAAGTATATTTATCTGCTCCTTTGTTATTTATATGTTTACTAACGTTTATTTGTTCATTTCCCGTTTTTTCCATGACGTTGATTCTTTGAAATCTTGATCTTTCACAGTTCCTCCTCCATATCCCCCTCCCCTCCTCTTCTTTTCACTCCCCATCCTCCTTTTCTTCCTCCCTCTTCCTATTTTCTCTCCCCTCCTCTTCCTCCTCCTATTCTCCCCTTTTCCCCATCTTTCCTCTTCTCCCTTCCACTCCTTTTTTCACCAAAACCTTTTTCCATTTACGCCAGTTTTACCCCGTCCTTTCTTCCAACTCCTCAGCACCCTGTACTTCCGCCTAGTTTTCATCCATGTTGTCTTCGTTGTTCTCTCCAGATTTCCTTACTGGAATTGTTCTTTTCATCAGAAGTTCTTCTCCTTTGTCCTCGGTACCTCAGATGTTGGCAGTGACTTCTTTCTTCTTTTTCTTTCTTCTTCCGTCCCTTTTTCCTTCCTCCCTTCTCTTCCCTCCTTCCTTCCTTTCTTCTTTCCTTACTTTCTTCCATTCTCCGTTCCT
>NC_134787.1:58087308-58104808 GCF_046742065.1 Oratosquilla oratoria
TGATATGGAGCCACTTCATGAAGGAAAGAACGAAGTGCTGACCATTTCGAAGATACTTGATCCTTCTCCAGCTAATCACTCCTCCTCTTCTTCTTTCCCTCGTCTATATTTTTTGCTACTTCCTCTCGTTTCCCGCCGTCCACTCTCTCCCCCTCCCCTCTTATCATCTCTCGTTTTTACTCGCCGTACATCATTATCGAAAATAATAACCCTTTATTACCATTCCATATTTTCTTTACCCACGAGAGCATAATGCTCCTTTAAAGGAACACAAAAGGGTTACTTATCAAATTCCATTATACGTGAGCTGTGAATGAAAATTTCACTTTCTTTCGTTAATGTGTAACAAAACGTTATTTTTTATATATTAGCGATACCACCTCATTCCCTCTTTATCGTAATTGTCTGTTGTTTTTCCCGTCCAATAGCATCTCATAAATCGAGTTCTTGAACTCATTTCCCCCACGCCCTCTCCCCAGTCGACTTAGACTCAGTCATTGTCTTCTGACAGTGCCCGTAAACGCCTTTTATTATTTTTTTTTTCGAAAAGCCTCACTTTATTCAATCTCGTCATCCACTTTCACGCGTATTCATTCATGTTTTGTTAAGGATTTTTTCACTGTGCCATTCATATTCTTCTTCAGGTACAAAACTTAATTTTTGACTGTTGCTTGATTACCTTTCCCCCTTCACGTCTTTTTTTTACGTGTATTTACCTCTCTCTCCCTCTCTCTCTCTCTCTCTCTCTCTCTCTCTCTCTCTCTCTCTCTCTCTCTCTCTCTCTCTCTCTCTCTCTCTCCTCTCTCTCCCTCTCTCTCCCTCTCTCTCTCTCTCTCTCTCTCTCTCTCTCTCTCTCTCTCTCTCTCTCTCTCTCTCTCTCTCTCTCTCTCTCTCTCTCTCTCTCTCTCTCTCTCTCTCTCTCTCTCTCTCTCTCTCTCTCTCTCTCTCTCTCCCCTCTCTCTCTCCCCCTCTCTCTATCTCTCTCTCTCCCTCTCTATCTCTCCCTCTCTATCTCTCCCTCTCTCTCCATTCACCTTTTTGTAATCTTTCACGTTTTGTTCCGACCTGCCTCTGCCTTTCAAAGTCCGAAAGAAGGCCGCTTATTCATCTGCAGCCATCCACCCTTCCTGTAACAGCCCACCTATTTTCAGAATCCACCTCAGACTTTTCCACTTCGTGAAGCTCTTTTTGCTTCCCTTCCGGAAGGACAGTTTCTGCTATCCTCGATCCCTCCAGCCCCTCAACCCTTGCCTTCGTCACTCCTTCCTTTTCCTCCTCCGATCTCTCCACTTCCTACCCCTTCTGCCCCCCCTCGTACTGTCCTCAAAATTCTCCTACCTGACTTTCTTCTTTCCACTCCTAAATTTTCCTCTTCCTTTCGTCCTTTCTTCCTTTCTCGATTTCTTTTTCTAATCATTCTCATCCTCTTTCTCTCCTTCTTTTCTTTCTCTTCTTCTCGTTATCCCTCTCCTCCTCCTCCTCCTCCGCTTCCTCTTCCTACTCCTCGTAGTCCTCCTCCTCTTCCTTCTCCTCCTACTATTTTCCTCCCCCTCGCACTTCTATTTTTTCCTCTCCTCCATCTCCCCCTCTTCCTTCCCCTCCATCTACTTTTCCTCCTCCTCTTCCTCCTCCTCCTCCTCCTCCTCCTCCTCCTCTACCTTCTACTTTTCCCTCTCCACCATCTCCCCTTCTTCCTTCCTCTCCATCTATTTTCCCCTCCTCCTCCTCCTCCTTGTACCTCTTCCTCTTCCTTCTCTTCCTCCTCTTCCTTCTCCTACTTTCCCCTCTCCTTATCTCCCCTTCCTCCTTCCCCTCCATCTACTTTTCCTCCTCCTCCTCATCTCCTCCTCCTCCTCTTCTTCCTCTTCTTCCTTCCCCGGCCCCTCTGCAGCCACCCCAATGATATTCAGAGAGCTCCATTACCGGCGCCCTTTCGCCGTAGCGCCCCTCGCAGCCTCGTCGGTTCCATCCTTTCCCTTGCTTCCTTCCATGAACGAGAATGTATAACCTGTCATTCCGGCTTGACAGGGATGGAGTTTCAAAGAATCTCGCTTCTGAAGTAGTTAACATATGTAACGAAATACTACAACTGTGCAAATGTGTATGTGTGACATGGGGGCATGGGGGGGACAGAGAGGGGGGTCGCCGATTTAATGAAGCGGCCGTGCTGTGGATGTGCTGTGCCTTGCGACACTGCTTCTGACCCAGGGCAGTGGACAAGGTGCAGGGATGACCCGTCATCCAGGAGGTGCTAAGATAAGAGGGAGGGTGGAGGGGAGTGGAGTGTATTCAGGGATGGAATGGGTGGGAATGATTCTAGGCCTTTTTCTTTTTGGCTACCTCCCTTGTAAGGGGGAAAAGGCCTTGGTATATATATATATATATATATATATTGTGTGTGTGTGTGTGTGTGTGTGTGTGTGTGTGTGTGCGTGCATACGTCCGTGAGCGCAAGTTTATTATTGTTTATGTCATAAGTTTGGACACTAACAGGGATTGGGATTATGTGATGTGGGTATTATCAAATACTGCGCCTGAAACTTGGCCAGTTTCAGTTTGGTGATGGTGACGGTCATCTTTGATTTTGCGAAACAATAATCTCTGTCAACGTCCAACCGAACCTGCTATTGAAAAAAAGTTGTAACCAGAACTCTTAAATACATATCCACACAAGTTGGCGCATGTATTCAGGACACCGAACCTGAAAAATAATTGAAACCATGGAACATGACGTCAGTAGAAGCATTTGAAAGTTCCAGTTTCTTCAAAACATTTCGCGTTAATGTAAACTATGACAACATTTAGTTGTAAGCGTTGCCAGAGGTACGATGTCACTGAACACGTCGTGTTTGTAGAATTCTTATGTGCGGGTTCGCTGCACTTTACATTTTTCCTGAATAACGTCAAGCGATTTTGTTCTAATAATTGGACCCTCTTAGCCTTTATCTATTCAGTGTTAGATCTTGTCTCAATTTTACTAAAAACCTTTAGCGTTGCTCAAAATAAAACCTGCAAATAGTGTCATTGTATTTAAGAACTTCTACGAGATATCCTTAATATTTTTAGTACAATGAGCTCCTTGAAGCTAAATAATATCGTTTGGCTTAAGCCATTTTTCCATCAATGCTGCAGTCGAACATTTATGACTACAAGAAGAACAAAATTAGCAATGTGGCCATCGTACTGAGGAAGCTAATGGGCCTGAAGCCGCCTTGAATGCTTCAGTTCAACGTTGTTTCCAGAAGAGGTCAGCAAGAAGGCCCAGGGACCCTTACCATCTCTCGTTCCGCCGCAGACTTCTGATCAGAGAAACAAAGACACCAACTAACTTCCATTTCATAACAAGTATTCATAATAATACTGAATCCTTTTCTGTATTATTAATCAAGGGAATGGGTCGTATCGAGTACTTTCCAGTGGAAGCTATCATGAATAGCGAGAAGTCTTTTGATGCCTACAAGAATGGGTAACAGGGCAGGCTCCTTCATCCCGAACTCCGGAGCGAAATCTGAAGAGTACACGGGGGTCGATTACGAGGACGAAGTTTGGCGAACAATACCATTTACGAAGAAGAGACACAATCACAGGCAGCCTGCCCTGCTGCACCAGATCGATGCCCCTCCCGTGGAGCTCCAACATAAATATTCCACGTAATTCGAGGGCAGAGTGGGCGTATGTCCGCGTAATTGCATGAAGGGAGGAGAGGAGGGGAGCCCTCCACAGCGATGTTCCCATTCTCCTGTAGGATCGTTCAAGAACTTATCCAGGCTTGAGTGAATACAGATGATAATTGGTTCATAGAGCCGATGAATTGTGAAAAGTGCCTCCGTTTGTCGAAAGCCCTCCTGTTTGGAAAGACATTACAAACGTGTAATTACTTTATGAAATATCGTTGGGGGGGGGAGAGAGAGGAAATCATCCAGAAATTCTGTGACACTAACTGAACCACGGATAAGAATATAAGGTGTGTGTGCGGATTGTCTTGAATTTGCTGACGTATGACCGTCTGACACAAGAAACGAGATAGTATCTTTGTGTATTATTGAGTAGGAAGAGACGCATGGGCTCTTCGGGTACTTCTGTCGGAAGAATGTTTTTTCTATTTTTCTTTTCTTACAAAGAGTTTTATTGTTTATTTGTAATTGTTACATATATTTTCATGTTTTCATTTTTCTTTTACCTTGGCAAAAAAAATAGAAAAATAAAACAAAATAAACTGTATTTACTGCTGGCCATGATGATGAAACACGTAAAATTTAGTACTATTGTACTCTTTAAGTTAATTTAGAAAAATAATATTATCCAAATTTTAATATTATAATCGGGATAGCGTGTTTTTCATGTCATACGTATAGAGGGCATTTGTATTTTCAAACTACGATAAAAAAAAAGGTCATCAGCGAATATCATTTGTTTATCGCATATGGATCAAGTAGCCCTTTTCATACTGATATGCTCAGTTATCTTATTGGTTAGTATGTCTGGCACTTGTATTTTCAAACTACGATAAAATAAAACGTCATGAACGAATATAATTTGTTTATCGCATATGGATCAAGTAGCCCTTTCCATATTGATATGCTTAGTTATCTTATTGGTTAGTACCTCTTGAAGCCTCCTCGTGCCTAGTTACTTGATGCGGATAGAAATTCAGAACTTGATCTACCAATAGAGTAGGTCTACATCGTGTAGCACATTCTGGGCATAATATTGTCGATAAAGCTAGAAGCGCTGATGAATTTCTTGCAGGAGAACTACAATGTCATAATGTATAATGTCATAATGCACAAGCCGAAAGAGAATAAAGCGTTTTCGCTTTGCCTTTATTTAAAAGATCGGGTCGCTTTTGCAGAATTTGTATGGGTGTTTCACAAAATATCATGTACAAAAAACGTGGATGAATAAATGACCGATATAAGAAGAATACATATATATATATATATATATATATATATATATATATATATATATATATATATATGTGTGTGTGTGTGTGTGTAGTATACGAGCTGACGTGCTAAGAACCCTTGTTTCACGAGTGCACAAGTCCTAAACGCTGCGTGCCATAATTATGATAAACGCAAAAGTAAGCCCCATGTTTAAAATAAGTAAATGAATAAATAAATAAATAAATAATAAGTTCTTGGGAGCATTAATGGACAAAGAAGAAAGCTTAAATCCCCTTGAGGCAAGGTACTATCACCTAAGAACTTTGGGCAAACGAGTAGAGGCTCCTAATGGTAAAGGTCACGGGGTACCTAGATCCAGCGTCGAGCGTTGCCTCCTCCTCTTCCTCCTCCCCCGTTCCTCCTCCTCCTCCTCCTCCTCCTCCTCCTCCTACTCCTCCAAGGTACACGCATTTTGGTGTCAATGGGAACAGTGGTGAGGTAGCCATCTCCTACACGGTATTAAGATTCAAATGACAATCACTTCGATATATTATTAACTCCATCGGTACAGGATTGAATAAATTGTCTATTTTCCGTTGTTGCAAATTCCAGACATTAGTGTTTGGTCAAGTTTTGGAGCCACGTCCGGGGCGGGTGTCTTTGGTTCGAGTCTCCATTGAAACAACCCCACAGCTGGATAGGTTCGTCTGATGATTTTCGTCACCATATCTACACAATGCACCACGGCAGTGAGGAACTTAAAGTTCCCTAAGTAACTTCCTGAGTTGCGATCTCGTGGGTACACAAGTGGTAGCAACAGTGTCCCTAGAGACACCGGCAAACTACTCTAGGAAGCTTCAGGCCCATGAATATAGTCCCAAGTTTACAATAGATGACAAAATCAAAGTACCCCAGCAAAGGACCTTCCGACTAATAACAAAAGTTAATGAAGAGATATATAGATTAATAAACAAACGAACAAGAGTGAATGTAAAAGACACATAGGTTGATAAAGAGTACAGACCAAACAATTGATAGAAATTAAAGCGTATTCTGTAGGTTTTATCCAATTGAATTGTAAAACTTTGAACTCTGTTACATGTGATCGTCTTTGTGGGAAGTTTGTCCTCTTCATTGACTATGCAGTTGGCGTAGTTACTTCCGCCCATTTTTGGGTCAAGTCTGCGTTCGGATAGCTTGACGCCATTGCTTTTCGTCTGGGTAGTATTAGTAATGAAAACATTCTTAACTCCGATGTAATGCGCATTTCCTTTTGAATTTTTTAGACATGTCAAGTCAACCATAAAGCTTGCACTCTTAGAGAACAAAGATTGGAATATTCTAGGTGGATTCATATATCTTGTGATTAGTTTCAGTTTAGTAGCTAATCTTTAAGCCTTTTCGAATTTCAATCTCTATATGGCTCCTAGCCACTTTGTCACTGTGATACGATTTTTAGATTTTATTCTGGCTAACAACACATAGTTTTATTTAACTGAGGGTAGAATTTGGTTCTAAAGGGTTCATCGAGATTTGGCGATCATACGGAATCATTATATTTCATATATGGACTACCTAATGACCAACTTAATTGCTTGAATAAAGATGAGTTATTTCTTAAATCAAAAACTCACCCTAACAAGCCCAAAATACCATTTGCTCTATCTGAGGCAGAAATACAGTGCTTGAATGGGTTGGCATTGTTGTTGGCAATTACACCAAAATTCTGTAGGCTCTCCAATTTAGATACACGAGAATTGTGTTTAGTGTCAGTTTTTACCTTTGTGCAGCGTTTTTCACTTGTTGGTGTTATTCTCATTATTCATTTTTTAGAAAATAGTGCTAACATCTCAAAATCACCTCGAATGTTCAGTAGATTTGATTTATCATTTGTTATTCAGAGCTATGTAGTAAAATTCACTCTCGGATTTATATAGTTTATATTTACTGTGAACTAGTGTCCCAAGAACTGAACCCTGAGGAACTCCACTCTTAATGTTTTTCCCCTTCAGCACACTGCATTGTTTAGATTTGCTTTACCAATTAAGGCTGGGACATTTTGTGATGTTTTAGAATCGATCACATACATAACCAGTCTTATCTTCGACTTGAATTGGTTTAGTTTTTCATGTGCCAACCTTTTTCTATAGCTTATATATTTTCCCAATCGTATTAAAATTAGTCAAACTGAAAGTGTTATCCATTCATACACAGCCTGAATTTGAAAGAGACAATCCGGCTGGAACGTAAAAGTACAAATAATCAGCACCAAGTCGAGGCGAAAGAAACATGAGCGGACAGACAAAGGCATGGGCCAATAGGCAATACAGAACACGCACGAAGCAATCACACTTACTGGAAAGGGAAAAAAAAACAAAACTAACCAAGTCGGTGAGGACGAAAGGAGCAATTGCACACGTTCGGCACATACCAGTGCACACAGACACGAGCCAAGCAGTAGTAGGCATCCTCTAACACAATCGTAAACAAGTAATTGCTTGCAATAGAACAATTTTCTTTCATGAATTATGAATGTGGCCCACAGAAAGACGCTCCAGATACAAATTGTCGTCATCTGCAAAATAGAAAACAAATACAAGGATGTGGAATTAAGGCTTCAGTAACCTTATTTAGTAAGATGAAACAACGATCGTTGTGGTTTTACTATATTACAAACATAAATTATTTCATATCTGCAGTGGCGCGTATCAGCGCAAAAAGAAAACGGACACCCTCTGGAGGAGTCTGTCATCAGACTGCAAGACTGTTAGCGTACTTTGAAATATAGGGATATACTGGTATTGTACAGTAGACGGAAAGAGGAGTTGACTTTACTTCAGGGTTGGGGGGAAGGGGGACAAAAATGGAAATGTCTTGGGAAGAAAAACTGTTCAGAGGACTAATGGTGCAGTGTTTAAACAAGTCTAGAATTTCTCTACTGGAAATCTGCGTTTTTATCCTTTAGGGTAGCACCGTTTCGCAAAGGTTGAATAATAGATTGGGCAAAGGAATAACTTAAGGAAAGGAGCAGAACGTAATGAGAATTAAAGTCAATATAGATAAAGCTTCTTCTTTGAATGGCGATTCGTCTCCAGTAAAAAAAAAATATGTATATATATATATATATATATATATATATATATATGTATATATATTGGTTCGTGTGGGTCACTGGAATCCTTTATAAGTAAACTGAATAAATCTTATACAGTCAACAAACCTTTTTTGCACTGAAGAGGCTTATGATTAGGCAAATCAAGGATTAGGACGAATAAATCTCCAGAGTAAAATACTTTGAAAGAAAATGGTTCCTTGAATGTGAAACAAAAATCGAAATAATCAAAAACTGAACGAATTGTTGGGAATGAATATCTCCATAATGAAAAAGGAACTTGATAAACTCTGAGCTCTTGGGATTTTTTTTTTTTTTTTTTTTTTTTTTGCACGAAATACAAACAGTGGCAATGCATAAAGTGCAAGAGGACGTTTACAAGAGTTTAATATAACACGCGGAAATGGAAAAAGTAAATTAATTGTTTGCGCATAGAAATTTAAAAAATGTTTGCTTCCAGACTAGAAAACAGCAGCTTGGCTGATAATTAGGTAAATATTGTCTCGGAAAGACTGATAAACATCCAGTTATCGGGGGAAGAGGAAATGCACAACAAATCCTTCAAAAGTAGTTTTTGAAGCTTGGCAGTGGAAATCAGTATTGACAAGATGATTCGAGAGATGATTTGCAAAGCATATTGTCATTAACGATATGAATTGTCAACATAAATGAATGTTCACTTTATATATATCCATTCTGTTTATTAAAGTATATTTCAATGAGAGAACTTTTAACCAAATTTGTTAACAAATTTATTGTAGACATAGTTTTCCGTATCTCATACCAGCTTCTGGACAGTGATTTACTAGCATATTTATTTTCTAGATTTTCTTTACTGCTTAACACTTGCCTGGCATTCTAGATCAATGATCAGCTCGTGTTGTGAATATATTACCATCCCTAACTTTCCTATCTCTTATCAACTTAGATGAATCCTGTTGAGTCGTTCCACGATAGTTTTTTTTTATCGTGTTATAATGTTTTACATTGTTTGAACAATACTTCACTTCTTACATTCGCCTCCCGAAGAACCTCTGGGCCAACAGTGAATGTGCTTTGTCACTTTTTCTTTTAAACAAAAATAATGAGACTCGTTGTCTTCTTCATTGGCTCAGGATTTATCCTGTCAGTTTTTTTTTTCTTCAAACGTAATTGGTCTTCCTGCCAGATTACTTTGTCTTCTTTTGTCGTTTACGTATAATTCAAAGTCGAGAAGTTAGATCAGGTTGAAAGTACAAAGTGTCTTGAGTTTTTGAATCTTGTTGGCAATAAACAGCGATTCTATCCTTTTGGACAATATCGCACCGAAGAGGGGGAGAAGAAATTTGAGGACAGAAGAATGGAGGTACAATATATATATATATATATATATATATATATATATATATATATATATATATATATATATATATATTCTTCATTTCTTCTTCTTCTTCTTCTTCTTCTTCTTCTTCTTCTTCTTCTTCTTCTTCTTCTTCTTCTTCTTCTTCTTCTTCTTCTTCTTCTTCTTCTTCTTCTTCTTCTTCTTCTTCTTCTTCTTCTTCTTCTTCTTCTTCTTCTAGTTCTTCTTCTTCTTCTAGTTCTTCTTCTTCTTCTTCTAGTTCTTCTTCTTCTAGTTCTTCTTCTTCTTCTAGTTCTTCTTCTTCTTCTAGTTCTTCTTCTTCTTCTTCTAGTTCTTCTTCTTCTTCTTCTTCTTCTAGTTCTTCTTCTTCTTCTAGTTCTTCTTCTTCTAGTTCTTCTTCTTCTTCTAGTTCTTCTTCTTCTTCTAGTTCTTCTTCTTCTTCTAGTTCTTCTTCTTCTTCTAGTTCTTCTTCTTCTTCTAGTTCTTCTTCTTCTTCTTCTTCTTCTAGTTCTTCTTCTAGTTCTTCTAGTTCTTCTTCAGGGGAGACTAATCTTAAATCAAAAGAATACTGCCTAACTTTAGTCCGTAGGTGTGTCTTCAAAGTCCCTAAAGTATTGACTCCATAAAACATATAAAGCTAATACCCCTTATAGGGCTATACCAAGAGTTCCCACTCAATTGAACACGTTGGTGTGGCGTTTACTCGATGTGCAATACTACCATTAACTAGTTAATTGAGTTAGCCTTAACTCAATCTCACAGTTTACTCTTAGTAGAATAGAATAAATTGACTTTAAGCTGGGATAGAGCCAATAAAGTGTAGCACGAGCAGATAGGTTAAATGCAGTAAACAGTACTGTTCTCATCTCGAGTGTATGTATCTGGTGTTATGATCTCCGCTATACTTGGAGAGCGTCCGTGGATTGAGGTAAATTGATTGTGTTCCGTAAATATGAAGCGGGAGGAAAAAGAGAGAGATCTTTCCATTCTCATGATTGATAGAGAATCCTGATTCATCTAAGAGGAGATAAGCTGGAGTTAATGAAGTTTCGGAGAAAAAAGATCAGAATAAGAAGGTCAGGAATTGAAATTGATATCGAAGCTCTATGGAAGTTAGTCTTCCGTAAAAAGCGAGCGTTATTGAGGAGGGGAATCTTCGCGCTGATAAAGAGAGGGATGGAGTAAAGTAATTGAGTTATATAATTTCAGTGACTTCATAATGTGAAAGATGTATATTTTCACGGGGAAGGATGAAAAGCAATGCTATATCCCATTCAAGAGAAATTGGTAGTTAACACCTGCGACATCGGTGAAAAGAAGAACGTGGTATCCTTACTCAAACAATAAGGTCCATCGATATAGAACTTGTAACGATGATGTAAAGAGGAACGAAAAGAAAGTATCTGCTTTGTCGAACAAACAAGCAATAAGAGTCTTCGCATCAATTCACCTCAACATTAATTAGGGTCATTTCCGCCATTTAATCCTTCTTAATAAGGCATGGAATCATTGGATTGACATCACTCAAAGACGGTAGTAAGTGAGACGCGTTTCAAGATTCACTACTTTATGGATTCATAACGTGATGATTGCCGATTTAATATTGTTTATTACTAATACGCCGTGTAAAGGTTTTGTTTTAGTTTAAACGAGCGGTTTATCTTAGCCAAAGAACTTTTCATGGTCTTGTAACCGTAGGAATGATTCAGACTCTGTGGTTAATATACACGAGACTGTTGTATTGATATTAAAAGATCCAATAACTATAGCATGTTGTAATGTTTCACTAGCCCAACCTGCTTCGGTATTAGATCTAAGAAACTCGCTCCCATGTCTAGATTGTTGCGGGACGTCCACATCTCCGTGGTCTGTCAATGGTTAATGCATGTTGGGATCATTTCAGATAAAATGGAAGTTATGGTAACATTAATGGATACTTTTTTGCGTTCGAGACCTCGCTCATGCCGGGATCAGATCGTTTGCAGTTGCCGAGGTCAGAAACTATGACAAACCAAAGTACTGAAGGACTAAACACGTAAAGAACATGTTGGAAGACTAATCTTAGAAAGACCCACGCAAAGGAACACGACATGCGAAGCATGTATGAGCAGAGACGAGATGTTACAGATATTACTGCCGTAAGGGAGTAGGAGAGAATTTCAAGTATTGTATTAGAACGTTACTAGTCCTGTGTAAATAATTTAAATGGAACATAACACGAAGTTTAGTCGCAAGTGTCCTAACCACACAGGAGTCTTCATGTAAAGACTAACAAGGTACTCGGCGTTGCCAAACAGTACCTCCATCTGCGTCCCCAGCCCCACCCACCCCCACCCCCCACCCCCGTGAGGCGACAGGGAAGTTTTTGTCCCCGAAACTGTTAGGCAAATTTAGCTGTCGCAATGGGATCAAGATAAATCTTTTTCTGGGCGCTCGGGTGCTCACATGACTAATTTCATAAAGGTTCTACCAAGCATCTGGCCTTATGAGGGAGACACATATACAGTTTATATACATACACACACACCTACACACACACACACACACACACACACACACACACACACACACATATATATATATATATATATATATATATATATAAACACACACACACACACACACACACACACACCCACATATATATATATATATATATATATTATTAAATATATACGTCTGTGTGTGCGTGTGTGTTAATCTAGAACACTGATCTACAGTGTGGCTAACTCAATCTTAGAATATTATATATCTCTCAAAATTAACTCCTAGATTTATAATCATGCCAAAAATGGCAAACTTTGAATTGCTCAACCTTCTCTTCTCGAAGGGAGCCGGAGGGAGGAGGTGAAAATCCATTCTTGTGCTCGCTCTGACACCCTAATTCGAAGAAACGAAGATTTTACATTCTAACCCCGACAAGGGAGATCAGTAATTGGTCTAGAGATGTGTTGTCACCTCACTAGCATTCCTCACAGCTGAGTTGGCTGGAAAGGGAGCGAGTTATTTGTATTTTTATGTTGGGTGCTTAACCGTTCATACCTATCACGAGGTTTGTATCTAACTCACAAGGGATTTTTTTTATATGAAAAATAAATATGTCTATATATAGTTGATAAAAGGCCTGATACTCTTCTCAAATCAATCGTTCCAACTATCGCTCACTGAAGCACAACGATTTTGATGTTTTCTCTCTCTCTCCCTCTCTCGATGTCCCGTGTGTAAAGGACGCTTATGGCAAGACACGGTTAACGGATAAATAATGGTCGAAATGAGAGAAAAATTGGTGCTGGTGTCTCCCCGCCAGCGTCTTTTCTTTGCGAAAAGTACAGCGCGCGTGTTGACCGAGCTCCCGGAGAAAGAGGTAGTCGAACATTGGTGAAAAGTGAGAGTGCGTCTACGTGCTTCACCGTCCTCGCCTCTGGCTTGTAATTCGATACTGCCTTAGTCCTTGGGTCCCTCCGCCCTCGCTCTTGGTATACAAGCCCAGCCTTCCAGTCGGTCTACCGGGTCTACCCGTTCCTTCTGAACCGACACTCGCTCTTCATGTGCGCTGAATCTTCGGGCTCTACCCAAACCAGAAGTCTGTAGAAAAGAGTCTTTAGAATTGAAGTGGGTAAACATGGAAGGGAACTGGAACGCTCTTTTATAGGTGACGATTTATGTGTGATGCCTCAAAGGAAGACCTGATAACTGCAGGTTTTATGCCATCTGATCATCCAAGAGTACGTTTCAAAAATTAGACTTTAATTTGAGCGACGCATTGCACACATTTCATTGTGGCACACGGTCTCATTCAACTGAGGCTAGGCAAACCCCGGCCTCGATGGAAGTGCGATCAATTGAGACTCGCCTGAGCTGTGGTCCACATGTGTGTGTGTGTGTGTGTATATATATATATATCTAAACAGAAATGTAGTAGCACATTTGTAAATGACACACAGGAACCCACAGTCGGAGAAAATAAACTTTGAATAAAGAAGAATCCTATATTTCGGCTATCAACTGTAGCCCTCTTCAGGAAAGTACCTTCCTGAAGAGAGCTACAGTTGATAGCCGAAATATAGGATTCTTCTTTATTCAAAGTTTATTTTCTCCGACTGTGGGTTCCTGTGTGTCATATGTATATATATATATATATGTATATATATATGTATATATATATGTATATATATGTATATATATATATATATATATGTATATATATATATATGTATATATATATATATGTATATATATATGTATATATATATATGTATATATATATGTATATATATATATGTATATATATATATGTATATATATGTATGTATATATATGTATATATATATATGTATATATATATGTATATATATATGTATATATATATATGTATATATATATGTATATATATATGTATATATATATGTATATATATATATATGTATATATATATATGTATATATATATATATATAATGTATGTGTTTATGTATATATGTAAGTACAGTTTATATAGACATGTATATTTGTAAAATGTATATGCACGCGTGTACAGTATATATATATATATATATATATATATATATATATATATTTAAATACTGGATATACTGAAGCTGGTGAAAGCACTAATTGTAATAATATTCAAGACTACGATTTAACCGAAACCAAGCTGCCGCTATTTATGCATTTCAATTAGCCCGTAGCGGTTAGCCAGTGCTCGCCCTTAACGGCTACCGTTTAACCGCCTCAGCCCGATAACTGACTTTATTTTGGCTTTTCCGTATTTGTTCCAAGATGAATAAAATAGTTTGTTCCTGGCCAGAATATAATGTTTTGTTGTCTTGTGAATAACGGTCAGGGAGTTGGAATATTTTGCTAAAGCTTAGTCTGGGTTTATGAATGGGAGATGTAGGCAGGGAAGGAGGATTTTGTCGACGCTAAATGGAGCACTTTAACCCTTAGAGCCGAGAGACGCTGGAACTAAAAGCTTCATTGTGGTAGTGGAGACCGCCTTCGTCTCGGAAGGGTCATTATCTCACTCAAGATGCCCTTTTTTTTTTTTTTTTTTCTTATGCTTCTTCTTCCTCCTCTCAGTACCACCGCTGCCACCAATATCATGATACCATAATTACCGCCACCACCATCACTACAACCACCGTCACCATGTTTTTGTTCCTGTCACTATGTTTTGTATTTGTACCCGTATCGTTGATCCACTTTTTTTTTTGCTCTATAATTCTTTTTTTACGTTGTTTTCTTGTTATCTTTCATTTTCTTCTCATTCATTTTCATCCGACTCGGATATATCTTCATCGTGTTCTCATCACATGAGGCGCCGAAATGAACACAATCTTCTGTTAGACGAAAAAATAAAAACAAAATGTATGTCATTTGGCGAACTTTATGAGTATATTTGTTTTGGCACGTGTGTTTTGCATGTACGTGTGTTGATAGAGGAAGAGAAAGAGAGAGAGTGAGAGAGAGAGTGGGGGAAAGGAAGAAGAGAGTGATTGAAATAGCGAGTCTCAGTGTGTCTATACTTGTTTATTCTTTCTTACATTTTATGATATATTGTTAATATAAATACACCTGATCCCATTGTATTGTTCATATGTTCATTCTTACTTGCAACGTGTGGATAGTCTTGCATGTATATGTTCTGATTTTTATATACGCGACACTTTTATATCTGTATAACACTGATACATGTATGAAATGGTATAATTAATTTGAATCAGTTCTTGATTAATATAGACGACCAGGCTGCCGATCTGAAATTGTTTTTGTTTTATTTTTTCACTCGTTGAATTCGTGGAAGAATATTTGTATTTTTTCTTATATTATGTGGTATTCAGATTCTGTAGGTGCTGTGTGGTTGGTGTTATTGTCTGTCTTTTTGTATGGGAGATATTGTTCTTGGAGGTACAACAGGGGATCTATTCATACTTTGTGTTGATGTCTGTAGACAATAGGAGTATGTAGACATATTGATATACAAGAGATACAACTGAGGATTACATAAGTGGAACAAGAAGAATGTTATTCACATCCATCGTGTGAATCCGAACCCAGGTAATGTTTTGGCATCCATACATATGAACAGGTTCCATATAGAATTTGTTCAAGATACTTTACGGAATGGACGACAATGTAGTTCAGAAATTACTTTACATAAGGAATACTATGTGCGTTATAGAGTTAGAGAGGTACACAAGCCCTGACAGTCATCTTGAGAAATGCTGTGTCTAAACTTAGCTAACAGGTACATTTTGTTTTCGTTTGTTTGTGATGATCCGAAAGAACTTTCTGTATTCATACAATCATCCGTCGGTCAGTTTTATCTCCCAAAAAGCTAGAGACGCTCTTAGAATATATCCGTCGATTTCAAAGCTCTTAATTACTTAATAATGTGAGAAATATGGTTTATCGAGTAAGTAGGCATTTCGGAAATGCATTAGTTTCATACCTGAGGCTGTCTTAGTGCCGTCAATACGAGTAATTATGTTCAGTAATTGCCATCATAACCTTGGTCGTCTGAGTTGCTTTGATGAAAACGTTGATACACAAATATTCTTTATTCGTTTCATGTTAGTTCGTACGAATTATGTATTCATCCTAAAATAGTTACTTTAATGAAATCTTAGTTCAATTCATTTACATGATGATCATTTAGAACGTACGTGTTATGATTATGCGTCTTAAGATTAAAGTTATTTTGGCCGGAAGAGGTAGCGTGTGCAAAATAAATGTCTGCGCTCTTTCCACTGTTTTATCTGTCCTACATCTCTGCTTCCTGTTCCCCAAGTTCGCAGCTTAGCTATATTTTCTGCTGCCCGTGAACTTTCAACAATTCGAATTTGCAGAATATCAGCTTATTCTAGACGCTGTCGATTTTTCTTTTTTCTCTTTTTCTTCTTTCTTCTCAGTACAAAATAACTTATGGTAAGGGTTTACTGAGCCAATGTAAAATTGCAGCATTAAAATTTGTCAAACTGTAGGAATAGCAATGGTACTTGAAAATTCGCTTCTGATGGAATGTATGGTTTTTTATTTGTTGTTTCTGATATATTTTCAGTAAAGGCTTCCATTCTTCAATGTCAACATCCCAAACTAATTGAGTGACGTTAGAATTCCCGTGAATATATTTTTTTTCGACATTTCCATGTATGTTCTCGACAAATATAATGAATTAGGGAGACTCTTTTTATTGTCTTAATGTATACAATTTGTATAAAGTAGACTCTTGTGCGAAAAAATACGTGACAGATTTATATATTTTCTCTGTGTACTTATGTTTGTTCTTGGGTGTTTTGTTTAGGAAGATAAATTGTTGCGAATCACGAGTGTGAATGTGTGATTGTGAAAGATAAGGATCTCGATATGAGAATCTCGAGGAATTTGTTAGCAAACAAACTGGCTGATGTGGAGCTTTATGGTGTAATAAGCTTTTTTCAGGAAGGTTGTAATCACTGGTCTAACATTGATGTGATGTAGGAGTGCTGACATATAGAGATTAGTTTGTTTAGTGTGGGGCGTGCAGTGCCTGTTGTATTGTTTAGGTTTGCATACAGCAATTTTCACGCATGATAACGAGTGTGAATGTGGCTGTTTGTACATTTAAAATGGTTTGGCGAGTGATACACGTGCATATGCAAATGAGTTCAGCACGACAGCCGTTCACAGTTTTGTTTGACTTTATTGGTCTGTACCCATAGGTATGTAGGCTGCATGTAAACTGTCTTTTCATAGTACACTGTGAAGGTATGTATATAATGGTAATCAAGTGCAATAGTTCTCGTTCATAATGCATGCAATTATGAAAGCGAAATAGGATTTATATCTGATGGGATGATTTTACAAGATTGTAACGACAACAGACGCATCGAAAAATAGCGGAAGAATTTGATGATCCACAGCAACGGTATACTCTAAATCACATTACGCCTCTCACTGAAAACGTAATATTTATTTCTGAGTTATTTTATTCTTCATACAAAAAAAGAAAAGAAAAAAGAAAACAGTGTTAAAGAATGTTGTAGATAATCATCATGATAACTATGGTCTGGGTTACGGTCGTGGCTACAAATGAAAAAGAGGGAGATTGTGTCGAGGTTCGGTAGTGTGGTAGTGTGTGTACTGTCGTGATCAGGTGTGGATAGGGGCTTGCGTCAAG
>NC_134787.1:58112308-58114808 GCF_046742065.1 Oratosquilla oratoria
GAAGCCACCTAATGCAATCCTATGCAACAGGGACCCTATATAGGGCATTTACTACATACAACTTAGGCAGTCAGTGCCCTAGGGGCCACCCCTACGGATCAGAGGCATGCATATTTTTTTCTGATTGAAGATTAATCTTCACCCAAAGGAAAATTATTATTATTTTTAACCTCTGTTTTTAATCCCTTCTTTGTGGCGCTGTTGTTCCCATCCTTGGGCAGAAGCGCAAAAATTGTGGATTAATTTTGTATGGACGAAAGTTCTTTTTCACAAGAATAACATCGTGTGGCTCTCAAGAAGGCTGACTGTAGGGGAAAGTTCCTTCAAACTCCTTCACAACAATCGACATCCTTACTTGTGTTCTTATGGCGGGCTTCCGGTTAGATCATATTCCGTATAGATGAAGATCTTTTTTCAGGACTCGGTCTGTCACTGAGTGGAGTCTTTTGAGTAAAAATAAAATAAAATAAATGTGTATATATATATATATTTATATATATATATGTATATATATATATATATATATGTGTGTGTGTGTGTGTAAAGTGCAATACGGTAATATCGAGTAGATTGTCATCAATACGAAACTCGAGTAGAACTTTTTATGCAACTTGCTTATACCAATTACACAATGAAACACATGTTAGGATAATTTTATTCCATTTTATCACCCTCGATACAGCTGAAGATTATGAACACAATTGGTGATAGCCTTATCGTTGCGAAATAACAGCCTAAACTTGGAGCTTAATTGCAGACCGTATAAACGCCGTATCTACTTTGACAAGCAATAAGCAATTTTATGTAATCAAATGGCGTTACGACAAAACGACCGGTAATTTTATGCCTTTAAGGGGGTGTTTCGACCTGTCACAGACAATTCTTATGCGTTTAAGCGGTGGTCCTTGGGTCGGGGGATCTCGATCAAGTGTAACATCATTCACTTAGGTGGTTCACTGACATCGTACTTGACATTTTCGCTTTGCTCAGCATCAGCCTCAGCTTCAGGCTCAGCATGAATAGCTCAGCGATAAGAGACCATATGACATTCACTGCTGCTTCTGCTGAGGACAGCGTTATGCTGATGCAGTGTGGGCGTCACCGCTTCTGACAACAGTTTATATTACTTGGTAGTCCCAGGACTCGAACTAATGATTCTTTGTGTTTGAGAATATCTAGAAGTCGGAAATATCCAAAATCTGGAACGAAAACATCTTTCAAAAATATATAATAAGTATAGGAAAGTGCTTCTGGTATATATATATATATATATATATATATATATATATATGTATATATATATATGTATGTATATATATATATATTGTTTTAAGAAATGGTTAGACAACTTTATGGATGGGGATGACAGGTGGTAATGGACATAGATCTGCCTAGTGTAGGCCTCATTGTCTCTTGCAGCCTCCTTCATTCTTATGTTCTAATATATCTGCGATCCCAGTCTCTCCCTCTTGGACGCGTGTCGCAGCGCCTGTCGCCTCCGAAACTCAAAAAAAGGTTTGGAGTTCGAGTATATCCCGGAGGGACTTCGTAACCAAGAACCACCCCCACCCCCTCACCCCCCACCCTCCGAAAACTATGAATTATTGCCACTTGGGTCCGGACCTACTCTCTTCCCCGGTGACCTGGACCCCGGGCAGGAAAGGTCACAGCCCGGTGACCTGTGTCAGCAATATGACCTCTTCTGATTTCAGGTCGTGAGGTGGTCCCGAGACGGGGGAGTCCTCTCCAGCAAGGGGACGAGATGATGCGTTGTATTTCGTTGCCGAAAACCAGTTTCTGTCCTTTGTACGGTATCACGCTAAAACGGTGATAAAGAGAGGTTCGAGGGAGTAGACAAGAGAGATAATAGAAATTAAAACTATTCAGCCACCTTCATTGGGTGGGGATTAGTTTTCAGTCATAAAATAAGCTTTTGTGACTCGGGTCCATAGGGGTCTCATCGAGATTCTTAAAGTGTGCAAAGCAGCTGAAAACCCTCACCTCTCAGTTAAATAATATTATCTGAATAACGCCACAAAATTAAACAAATAGATTGTTAAATGAAATGATATTTAGATAATAATGAAATTAAACAAGTGTCCATATATATAGTAATTTAGGGATTAATGAAATTGTCTTGTGATAATAGAGCAAATCGTGCTAAACGTGTTCTAACTTGTTCATGCACTCTCAGCTTCTGACATAAGTTCCGTAGTCAAATTTGGTTCGATTTGAAATCCGTCCATTTTATGTCTATTTCCTCTTTCTTTGTGCGAGTTTCTTTTATCAGAATAGGGCCATCAAGTGAATGATTGGTTATGGGAACGCGAAATGGTCATTGGTGAGTGGAAGGGGGAGGTTTTGTTGCTATTCTTAGCTTCTAAATCAGCTGATCTCAAACCCACTCGGCACGTCGGCTCAAGTCTTTTGTTCGTGACAATGCAGAGTTGTTGTTGTAGCCATCATATACCTTCCGTTTTCTTTTCTCATTTCAGAGATA